>NW_027513725.1:0-147146 GCF_048772815.1 Callospermophilus lateralis
CCAAAATCTACAATAGTTCCTGAAATCTCTGCATATATTTTTTCATCCAATCTTCATGATACTTTCAGGTAATGTTCACTACAACAATCCCACTTGGCTGCCCAACTTTCGTTCTTCTAGGTTGAAGCATTCGTTTGCAGTAACAGTTTCAATTTTCACGTTTCACTCTGTTTTCTCATATACGGATAGGTGTAGTTAGAAGTCTAAATCAAACACGGTTTGTGCTAGCTTCTTGAAACCTGACACAATGAAGTAGTTCCATGTTCTATCTCTATGGTTTGTTTTCGCTTGATTAAGCCCTAAGCAGAGACTTGCGGGCAAACACCTTCATTGAAAAGGTCTTCCAAGCTTCCAAAAAACCATGAGTCTCCTGAATTCTCAGCATATATTTTTTCATCCAATCTTCACAATACTTTCAGGTAATCATCACTACAACAATCTCACTTGGCTGCCCAAGTTTCGTACTTCTAGGTTGAAGCATTCGTTTGCACTAAGAGTTTCGATTGTTTGGTTTCACTCTCTTTTCTGCTATATGGATAGATGCAGTTGGAACCGTAAATCAAACACGGTTTGTGCTAGCTTCTTGGAACTTCACAGAATAAAGTAGTTCTAAGTTCTATCTCTATGGATTGTTTCCTCTTGATGTAGCCCTAAGCAGAGATGGGCGAAAAACACCTTCATTGAAAGGGGTTTCCAATCGTCCAAAAAACTACAAAATCCTGAAATATCAGCATACATTTTTTCATCCAATCTTCATGATACTTTCAGGCAATGGTCACTACAACAATCCCACTTGGCTGCCCAACTTTCGTTCTTCTAGGTTGAAGCATTCGTTTGCAGTAACAGTTTCAATTTTCACGTTTCACTCTGTTTTCTCATATACGGATAGGTGTAGTTAGAACTCTAAATCAAACACGGTTTGTGCTAGCTTCTCGAAACTTGACACAATGAAGTAGTTCCATGTTCTATCTCTATGGTTTGTTTCTGCTTGATGTAGCCCTAAGCAGAGCCTGTCGGGCACAAACTTTCATTGAAAAGGTCTTCCAAGCTTCCAAAAAACCATGAGTCTCCTGAATTCTCAGCATATATTTTTTCATCCAATCTTCACAATACTTTCAGGTAATCATCACTACAACAATCTCACTTGGCTGCCCAAGTTTCGTACTTCTAGGTTGAAGCATTCGTTTGCACTAACAGTTTCGATTGTTTGGTTTCACTCTGTTTTCTGCTATATGGATAGATGTAGTTGGAACCGTAAATCAAACACGGTTTGTGCTAGCTTCTTGAAACTTCACAGAATGAAGGAGTTCTAAGTTCTATCTCTATGGATTGTTTCCTCTTGATGTAGCCCTAAGCAGAGATGGGCGAAAAACACCTTCATTGAAAGGGGTTTCCAATCTTCCAAAAAACTACAAAAGTCCTGAAATATCAGCATACATTTTTTCATCCAATCTTCATGATACTTTCAGGTAATGGTCACTACAACAATCCCACTTGGCTGCCCAACTTTCGTTCTTCTAGGTTGAAGCATTCGTTTGCAGTAACACTTTCAATTTTCACGTTTCACTCTGTTTTCTCATATATGGATAGGTGTAGTTAGAACTCTAAATCAAACACGGTTTGTGCTGGCTTCTTGAAACCTGACACAATGAAGTAGTTCCATGTTCTATCTCTATGGTTTGTTTTCGCTTGATTAAGCCCTAAGCAGAGACTTGCGGGCAAACACCTTCATTGAAAAGGTCTTCCAAGCTTCCAAAAAACCATGAGTCTCCTGAATTCTAAGCATATATTTTTTCATCCAATCTTCACAATACTTTCAGGTAATCATCACTACAACAATCTCACTTGGCTGCCCAAGTTTTGTAATTCTAGGTTGAATCATTCGTTTGCACTAACAGTTTCGATTGTTAGGTTTCACTCTGTTTTCTCCTATATGGATAGATGTAGTTGGAACTGTAAATCAAACACGGTTTGTGCTAGCTTCTTGAAACTTCACAGGATGAAGTAGTTCTAAGTGCTATCTCTAAGGATTGTTTCCTCTTGATGTAGCCCTAAGCAGAGATGGGCGAAAAACACCTTCAGTGAAAGGGGTTTCCAATCTTCCAAAAAACTACAAAAGTCCTGAAATATCAGCATACATTTTTTCATCCAATCTTCATGATACTTTCAGGTAATGTCACTACAACAATCCCACTTGGCTGCCCAACTTTCGTTCTTCTAGGTTGAAGCATTCGTTTGCAGTAACAGTTTCAATTTTCACGTTTCACTCTGTTTTCTCATATACGGATAGGTGTAGTTAGAAGTCTAAATCAAACACGGTTTGTGCTAGCTTCTTGAAACCTGACACAAAGAAGTAGTTCCATTTTCTATCTCTATGGTTTGTTTTCGCTTGATTAAGCCCTAAGCAGAGACTTGCGGGCAAACACCTTCATTGAAAAGGTCTTCCAAACTTCCAAAAAACCATGAGTCTCCTGAATTCTCAGCATATATTTTTTCATCCAATCTTCACAATACTTTCAGGTAATCATCACTACAACAATCTCACTTGGCTGCCCAAGTTTCGTACTTCTAGGTTGAAGCATTCGTTTGCACTAACAGTTTCGATTGTTAGGTTTCACTCTGTTTTCTGCTATATGGATAGATCTAGTTGGAACCGTAAATCAAACACGGTTTGTGCTAGCTTCTTGAAACTTCACAGAATGAAGTAGTTCTCAGTGCTATCTCTATGGATTGTTTCCTCTTGATGTAGCCCTAAGCAGAGATGGGCGAAAAACACCTTCATTGAAAGGGGTTTCCAATCCTCCAAAAAACTACAAAATTCCTGAAATATCAGCATACATTTTTTCATCCAATCTTCATGATACTTTCAGGTAATGGTCACTACAACAATCCCACTTAGCTGCCCAACTTTCGTTCTTCTAGGTTGAAGCATTCGTTTGCAGTAACAGTTTCAATTTTCACGTTTCACTCTGTTTTCTCATATATGGATAGGTGTAGTTAGAACTCTAAATCAAAAACGGTTTGTGCTGGCTTCTTGAAACTTGACACAATGAAGTAGTTCCATGTTCTATCTCTATGGTTTGTTTCTGCTTGATTAAGCCCTAAGCAGAGCCTGTCGGAAACAAACTTTCATTGAAAAGGTCTTCCAAGCTTCCAAAAAACCATGAGTCTCCTGAATTCTCAGCATAAATTTTTTCATCCAATCTTCACAATACTTTCAGGCAATCATCACTACAACAATCTCACTTGGCTGCCCAAGTTTCGTACTTCTAGGTTGAAGCATTCGTTTGCACTAACAGTTTCGATTGTTTGGTTTCACTCTGTTTTCTGCTATATGGATAGATGTAGTTGGAACCATAAATCAAACACGGTTTGTGCTAGCTTCTTGAAACTTCACAGAATGAAGTAGTTCTAAGTTCTATCTCTATGGATTGTTTCCTCTTGATGTAGCCCTAAGCAGAGATGGGCGAAAAACACCTTCATTGAAAGGGGTTTCCAATCTTCAAAAAAACTACAAAATCCTGAAATATCAGCATACATTTTTTCATCCAATCTTCATGATACTTTCAGGTAATGGTCACTACAACAATCCCACTTGGCTGCCCAACTTTCGTTCTTCTAGGTTGAAGCATTCGTTTGCAGTAACAGTTTCAATTTTCACGTTTCACTCTGTTTTCTCATATACGGATAGGTGTAGTTAGAACTCTAAATCAAACACGGTTTGTGCTAGCTTCTCGAAACTTGACACAATGAAGTAGTTCCATGTTTTATCTCTATGGTGTGTTTCTGCTTGATGTAGCCCTAAGCAGAGCCTGTCGGGCACAAACTTTCATTGAAAAGGTCTTCCAAGCTTCCAAAAAACCATGAGTCTCCTGAATTCTCAGCATATATTTTTTCATCCAATCTTCACAATACTTTCAGGTAATCATCACTACAACAATCTCACTTGGCTGCCCAAGTTTTGTAATTCTAGGTTGAATCATTCTTTTGCACTAACAGTTTCGATTGTTAGGTTTCACTCTGTTTTCTCCTATATGGATAGATGTATTTGGAACTGTAAATCAAACACGGTTTGTGCTAGCTTCTTGAAACTTCACAGAATGAAGTAGTTCTAAGTTCTATCTCTATGGTTTGTTTCCTCTTGATGTAGCCCTAAGCAGAGATGGGCGAAAAACACCTTCATTGAAAGGGGTTTCCAATATTCCAAAATCTACAATATTCCTGAAATCTCTGCATATATTTTTTCATCCAATCTTCATGATACTTTCAGGTAATGTTCACTACAACAATCCCACTTGGCTGCCCAACTTTCGTTCTTCTAGGTTGAAGCATTCGTTTGCAGTAACAGTTTCAATTTTCACGTTTCACTCTGTTTTCTCATATACGGATAGGTGTAGTTAGAAGTCTAAATCAAACACGGTTTGTGCTAGCTTCTTGAAACCTGACACAATGAAGTAGTTCCATGTTCTATCTCTATGGTTTGTTTTCGCTTGATTAAGCCCTAAGCAGAGACTTGCGGGCAAACACCTTCATTGAAAAGGTCTTCCAAGCTTCCAAAAAACCATGAGTCTCCTGAATTCTCAGCATATATTTTTTCATCCAATCTTCACAATACTTTCAGGTAATCATCACTACAACAATCTCACTTGGCTGCCCAAGTTTCGTACTTCTAGGTTGAAGCATTCGTTTGCACTAACAGTTTCGATTGTTTGGTTTCACTCTGTTTTCTGCTATATGGATAGATGTAGTTGGAACCGTAAATCAAACACGGTTTGTGCTAGCTTCTTGGAACTTCACAGAATGAAGTAGTTCTAAGTTCTATCTCTATGGATTGTTTGCTCTTGATGTAGCCCTAAGCAGAGATGGGCGAAAAACACCTTCATTGAAAGGGGTTTCCAATCTTCCAAAAAACTACAAAAGTCCTGAAATATCAGCATACATTTTTTCATCCAATCTTCATGATACTTTCAGGTAATGGTCACTACAACAATCCCACTTGCCTGCCCAACTTACGTTCTTCTAGGTTGAAGCATTCGTTTGCAGTAACAGTTTCAATTTTCACGTTTCACTCTGTTTTCTTATATACGGATAGGTGTAGTTAGAACTCTAAATAAATCACGGTTTGTGCTAGCTTCTCGAAACTTGATACAATGAAGTAGTTCCATGTTCTATCTCTATGGTTTGTTTCTGCTTGATGTAGCCCTAAGCAGAGCCTGTCGGGCACAAACTTTCATTGAAAAGGTCTTCCAAGCTTCCAAAAAACCATGAGTCTCCTGAATTCTCAGCATATATTTTTTCATCCAATCTTCACAATACTTTCAGGTAATCATCACTACAACAATCTCACTTGGCTACCAAATTTTGTAATTCTAAGTTGAATCATTCGTTTGCACTAACAGTTTCGATTGTTAGGTTTCACTCTGTTTTCTCCTATATGGATAGATGTAGTTGGAACTGTAATTCAAACACGGTTTGTGCTAGCTTCTTGAAACTTCACAGAATGAAGTAGTTCTAAGTGCTATCTCTATGGATTGTTTCCTCTTGATGTAGCCCTAAGCAGAGATGGGCGAAAAACACCTTCATTGAAAGGGGTTTCCAATCTTCCAAAAAACTACAAAATCCTGAAATATCAGCATACATTTTTTCATCCAATCTTCATGATACTTTCAGGCAATGGTCACTACAACAATCCCACTTGGCTGCCCAACTTTCGTTCTTCTAGGTTGAAGCATTCGTTTGCAGTAACAGTTTCAATTTTCACGTTTCACTCTGTTTTCTCATATACGGATAGGTGTAGTTAGAACTCTAAATCAAACACGGTTTGTGCTAGCTTCTCGAAACTTGACACAATGAAGTAGTTCCATGTTCTATCTCTATGGTTTGTTTCTGCTTGATGTAGCCCTAAGCAGAGCCTGTCGGGCACAAACTTTCATTGAAAAGGTCTTCCAAGCTTCCAAAAAACCATGAGTCTCCTGAATTCTCAGCATATATTTTTTCATCCAATCTTCACAATACTTTCAGGTAATCATCACTACAACAATCTCACTTGGCTGCCCAAGTTTCGTACTTCTAGGTTGAAGCATTCGTTTGCACTAACAGTTTCGATTGTTTGGTTTCACTCTGTTTTCTGCTATATGGATAGATGTAGTTGGAACCGTAAATCAAACACGGTTTGTGCTAGCTTCTTGAAACTTCACAGAATGAAGGAGTTCTAAGTTCTATCTCTATGGATTGTTTCCTCTTGATGTAGCCCTAAGCAGAGATGGGCGAAAAACACCTTCATTGAAAGGGGTTTCCAATCTTCCAAAAAACTACAAAAGTCCTGAAATATCAGCATACATTTTTTCATCCAATCTTCATGATACTTTCAGGTAATGGTCACTACAACAATCCCACTTGGCTGCCCAACTTTCGTTCTTCTAGGTTGAAGCATTCGTTTGCAGTAACACTTTCAATTTTCACGTTTCACTCTGTTTTCTCATATATGGATAGGTGTAGTTAGAACTCTAAATCAAACACGGTTTGTGCTGGCTTCTTGAAACCTGACACAATGAAGTAGTTCCATGTTCTATCTCTATGGTTTTTTTTCGCTTGATTAAGCCCTAAGCAGAGACTTGCGGGCAAACACCTTCATTGAAAAGGTCTTCCAAGCTTCCAAAAAACCATGAGTCTCCTGAATTCTCAGCATATATTTTTTCATCCAATCTTCACAATACTTTCAGGTAATCATCACTACAACAATTTCACTTGGCTGCCCAAGTTTCGTACTTCTAGGTTGAAGCATTCGTTTGCACTAACAGTTTCGATTGTTTGGTTTCACTCTGTTTTCTGCTATATGGATAGATGTAGTTGGAACCGTAAATCAAACACGGTTTGTGCTAGCTTCTTGAAACTTCACAGAATGAAGTAGTTCTAAGTGCTATCTCTATGGATTGTTTCCTCTTGATGTAGCCCTAAGCAGAGATGGGCGAAAAACACCTTCATTGAAAGGGGTTTCCAATCTTCCAAAAAACTACAAAAGTCCTGAAATATCAGCATACATTTTTTCATCCAATCTTCATGATACTTTCAGGTAATGGTCACTACAACAATCCCACTTGGCTGCCCAACTTTCGTTCTTCTAGGTTGAAGCATTCGTTTGCAGTAACAGTTTCAATTTTCACGTTTCACTCTGTTTTCTCATATACAGATAGGTGTAGTTAGAACGCTAAATCAAACACGGTTTGTGCTAGCTTCTTGAAACCTGACACAATGAAGTAGTTCCATGTTCTATCTCTATGGTTTGTTTTCGCTTGATTAAGCCCTAAGCAGAGACTTGCGGGCAAACACCTTCATTGAAAAGGTCTTCCAAGCTTCCAAAAAACCATGAGTCTCCTGAATTCTCAGCATATATTTTTTCATCCAATCTTCACAATACTTTCAGGTAATCATCACTACAACAATCTCACTTGGCTGCCCAAGTTTCGTACTTCTAGGTTGAAGCATTCGTTTGCACTAACAGTTTCGATTGTTAGGTTTCACTCTGTTTTCTGCTATATGGATAGATCTAGTTGGAACCGTAAATCAAACACGGTTTGTGCTAGCTTCTTGAAACTTCACAGAATGAAGTAGTTCTAAGTGCTATCTCTATGGATTGTTTCCTCTTGATGTAGCCCTAAGCAGAGATGGGCGAAAAACACCTTCATTGAAAGGGGTTTCCAATCCTCCAAAAAACTACAAAAGTCCTGAAATATCAGCATACATTTTTTCATCCAATCTTCATGATACTTTCAGGTAATGGTCACTACAACAATCCCACTTGGCTGCCCAACTTTCGTTCTTTTAGGTTGAAGCATTCGTTTGCAGTAACAGTTTCAATTTTCACGTTTCACTCTGTTTTCTCATATACGGATAGGTGTAGTTAGAACTCTAAATCAAAAACGGTTTGTGCTAGCTTCTTGAAACTTGACACAATGAAGTAGTTCCATGTTCTATCTCTATGGTTTGTTTCTGCTTGATTAAGCCCTAAGCAGAGCCTGTCGGAAACAAACTTTCATTGAAAAGGTCTTCCAAGCTTCCAAAAAACCATGAGTCTCCTGAATTCTCAGCATATATTTTTTCATCCAATCTTCACAATACTTTCAGGCAATCATCACTACAACAATCTCACTTGGCTGCCCAAGTTTTGTAATTCTAGGTTGAATCATTCTTTTGCACTAACAGTTTCGATTGTTAGGTTTCACTCTGTTTTCTCCTATATGGATAGATGTATTTGGAACTGTAAATCAAACACGGTTTGTGCTAGCTTCTTGAAACTTCACAGAATGAAGTAGTTCTAAGTTCTATCTCTATGGTTTGTTTCCTCTTGATGTAGCCCTAAGCAGAGATGGGCGAAAAACACCTTCATTGAAAGGGGTTTCCAATCTTCCAAAATCTACAATATTCCTGAAATCTCTGCATATATTTTTTCATCCAATCTTCATGATACTTTCAGGTAATGTTCACTACAACAATCCCACTTGGCTGCCCAACTTTCGTTCTTCTAGGTTGAAGCATTCGTTTGCAGTAACAGTTTCAATTTTCACGTTTCACTCTGTTTTCTCATATACGGATAGGTGTAGTTAGAAGTCTAAATCAAACACGGTTTGTGCTAGCTTCTTGAAACCTGACACAATGAAGTAGTTCCATGTTCTATCTCTATGGTTTGTTTTCGCTTGATTAAGCCCTAAGCAGAGACTTGCGGGCAAACACCTTCATTGAAAAGGTCTTCCAAGCTTCCAAAAAACCATGAGTCTCCTGAATTCTCAGCATATATTTTTTCATCCAATCTTCACAATACTTTCAGGTAATCATCACTACAACAATCTCACTTGGCTGCCCAAGTTTCGTACTTCTAGGTTGAAGCATTCGTTTGCACTAAGAGTTTCGATTGTTTGGTTTCACTCTCTTTTCTGCTATATGGATAGATGCAGTTGGAACCGTAAATCAAACACGGTTTGTGCTAGCTTCTTGGAACTTCACAGAATAAAGTAGTTCTAAGTTCTATCTCTATGGATTGTTTCCTCTTGATGTAGCCCTAAGCAGAGATGGGCGAAAAACACCTTCATTGAAAGGGGTTTCCAATCGTCCAAAAAACTACAAAATCCTGAAATATCAGCATACATTTTTTCATCCAATCTTCATGATACTTTCAGGCAATGGTCACTACAACAATCCCACTTGGCTGCCCAACTTTCGTTCTTCTAGGTTGAAGCATTCGTTTGCAGTAACAGTTTCAATTTTCACGTTTCACTCTGTTTTCTCATATACGGATAGGTGTAGTTAGAACTCTAAATCAAACACGGTTTGTGCTAGCTTCTCGAAACTTGACACAATGAAGTAGTTCCATGTTCTATCTCTATGGTTTGTTTCTGCTTGATTAAGCCCTAAGCAGAGACTTGCGGGCAAACACCTTCATTGAAAAGGTCTTCCAAGCTTCCAAAAAACCATGAGTCTCCTGAATTCTCAGCATATATTTTTTCATCCAATCTTCACAATACTTTCAGGTAATCATCACTACAACAATCTCACTTGGCTGCCCAAGTTTCGTACTTCTAGGTTGAAGCATTCGTTTGCACTAACAGTTTCGATTGTTAGGTTTCACTCTGTTTTCTGCTATATGGATAGATCTAGTTGGAACCGTAAATCAAACACGGTTTGTGCTAGCTTCTTGAAACTTCACAGAATGAAGTAGTTCTAAGTTCTATCTCTATGGATTGTTTCCTCTTGATGTAGTCCTAAGCAGAGATGGGCGAAAAACACCTTCATTGAAAGGGGTTTCCAATCTTCCAAAAAACTACAAAAGTCCTGAAATATCAGCATACATTTTTTCATCCAATCTTCATGATACTTTCAGGTAATGGTCACTACAACAATCCCACTTGGCTGCCCAACTTTCGTTCTTCTAGGTTGAAGCATTCGTTTGCAGTAACAGTTTCAATTTTCACGTTTCACTCTGTTTTCTCATATACGGATAGGTGTAGTTAGAACTCTAAATCAAAAACGGTTTGTGCTAGCTTCTTGAAACTTGACACAATGAAGTAGTTCCATGTTCTATCTCTATGGTTTGTTTCTGCTTGATTAAGCCCTAAGCAGAGCCTGTCGGAAACAAACTTTCATTGAAAAGGTCTTCCAAGCTTCCAAAAAACCATGAGTCTCCTGAATTCTCAGCATATATTTTTTCATCCAATCTTCACAATACTTTCAGGCAATCATCACTACAACAATCTCACTTGGCTGCCCAAGTTTCGTACTTCTAGGTTGAAGCATTCGTTTGCACTAACAGTTTCGATTGTTTGGTTTCACTCTGTTTTCTGCTATATGGATAGATGTAGTTGGAACCATAAATCAAACACGGTTTGTGCTAGCTTCTTGAAACTTCACAGAATGAAGTAGTTCTAAGTTCTATCTCTATGGATTGTTTCCTCTTGATGTAGCCCTAAGCAGAGATGGGCGAAAAACACCTTCATTGAAAGGGTTTCCAATCTTCCAAAAAACTACAAAAGTCCTGAAATATCAGCATACATTTTTTAATCCAATCTTCATGATACTTTCAGGTAATGGTCACTACAACAATCCCACTTGGCTGCCCAACTTTCGTTCTTCTAGGTTGAAGCATTCGTTTGCAGTAACAGTTTCAATTTTCACGTTTCACTCTGTTTTCTCATATACGGATAGGTGTAGTTAGAACTCTAAATCAAACACGGTTTGTGCTAGCTTCTCGAAACTTGACACAATGAAGTAGTTCCATGTTTTATCTCTATGGTGTGTTTCTGCTTGATGTAGCCCTAAGCAGAGCCTGTCGGGCACAAACTTTCATTGAAAAGGTCTTCCAAGCTTCCAAAAAACCATGAGTCTCCTGAATTCTCAGAATATATTTTTTCATCCAATCTTCACAATACTTTCAGGTAATCATCACTACAACAATCTCACTTGGCTGCCCAAGTTTTGTAATTCTAGGTTGAATCATTCTTTTGCACTAACAGTTTCGATTGTTAGGTTTCACTCTGTTTTCTCCTATATGGATAGATGTATTGGGAACTGTAAATCAAACACGGTTTGTGCTAGCTTCTTGAAACTTCACAGAATGAAGTAGTTCTAAGTTCTATCTCTATGGTTTGTTTCCTCTTGATGTAGCCCTAAGCAGAGATGGGCGAAAAACACCTTCATTGAAAGGGGTTTCCAATCTTCCAAAATCTACAATATTCCTGAAATCTCTGCATATATTTTTTCATCCAATCTTCATGATACTTTCAGGTAATGTTCACTACAACAATCCCACTTGGCTGCCCAACTTTCGTTCTTCTAGGTTGAAGCATTCGTTTGCAGTAACAGTTTCAATTTTCACGTTTCACTCTGTTTTCTCATATACGGATAGGTGTAGTTAGAAGTCTAAATCAAACACGGTTTGTGCTAGCTTCTTGAAACCTGACACAATGAAGTAGTTCCATCTTCTATCTCTATGGTTTGTTTTCGCTTGATTAAGCCCTAAGCAGAGACTTGCGGGCAAACACCTTCATTGAAAAGGTCTTCCAAGCTTCCAAAAAACCATGAGTCTCCTGAATTCTCAGCATATATTTTTTCATCCAATCTTCACAATACTTTCAGGTAATCATCACTACAACAATCTCACTTGGCTGCCCAAGTTTCGTACTTCTAGGTTGAAGCATTCGTTTGCACTAAGAGTTTCGATTGTTTGGTTTCACTCTCTTTTCTGCTATATGGATAGATGCAGTTGGAACCGTAAATCAAACACGGTTTGTGCTAGCTTCTTGGAACTTCACAGAATGAAGTAGTTCTAAGTTCTATCTCTATGGATTGTTTCCTCTTGATGTAGCCCTAAGCAGAGATGGGCGAAAAACACCTTCATTGAAAGGGGTTTCCAATCTTCCAAAAAACTACAAAAGTCCTGAAATATCAGCATACATTTTTTCATCCAATCTTCATGATACTTTCAGGTAATGGTCACTACAACAATCCCACTTGCCTGCCCAACTTTCGTTCTTCTAGGTTGAAGCATTCGTTTGCAGTAACAGTTTCAATTTTCACGTTTCACTCTGTTTTCTCATATACGGATAGGTGTAGTTAGAAGTCTAAATCAAACACGGTTTGTGCTAGCTTCTTGAAACCTGACACAATGAAGTAGTTCCATGTTCTATCTCTATGGTTTGTTTTCGCTTGATTAAGCCCTAAGCAGAGACTTGCGGGCAAACACCTTCATTGAAAAGGTCTTCCAAGCTTCCAAAAAACCATGAGTCTCCTGAATTCTCAGCATATATTTTTTCATCCAATCTTCACAATACTTTCAGGTAATCATCACTACAACAATCTCACTTGGCTGCCCAAGTTTCGTACTTCTAGGTTGAAGCATTCGTTTGCACTAAGAGTTTCGATTGTTTGGTTTCACTCTCTTTTCTGCTATATGGATAGATGCAGTTGGAACCGTAAATCAAACACGGTTTGTGCTAGCTTCTTGGAACTTCACAGAATGAAGTAGTTCTAAGTTCTATCTCTATGGATTGTTTCCTCTTGATGTAGCCCTAAGCAGAGATGGGCGAAAAACACCTTCATTGAAAGGGGTTTCCAATCTTCCAAAAAACTACAAAAGTCCTGAAATATCAGCATACATTTTTTCATCCAATCTTCATGATACTTTCAGGTAATGGTCACTACAACAATCCCACTTGCCTGCCCAACTTTCGTTCTTCTAGGTTGAAGCATTCGTTTGCAGTAACAGTTTCAATTTTCACGTTTCACTCTGTTTTCTCATATACGGATAGGTGTAGTTAGAACTCTAAATCAAAAACGGTTTATGCTAGCTTCTTGAAACTTGACACAATGAAGTAGTTCCATGTTCTATCTCTATGGTTTGTTTTCGCTTGATTAAGCCCTAAGCAGAGACTTGCGGGCAAACACCTTCATTGAAAAGGTCTTCCAAGCTTCCAAAAAACCATGAGTCTCCTGAATTCTCAGCATATATTTTTTCATCCAATCTTCACAATACTTTCAGGTAATCATCACTACAACAATCTCACTTGGCTGCCCAAGTTTCGTACTTCTAGGTTGAAGCATTCGTTTGCACTAACCGTTTCGATTGTTAGGTTTCACTCTGTTTTCTGCTATATGGATAGATCTAGTTGGAACCGTAAATCAAACACGGTTTGTGCTAGCTTCTTGAAACTTCACAGAATGAAGTAGTTCTAAGTTCTATCTCTATGGATTGTTTCCTCTTGATGTAGTCCTAAGCAGAGATGGGCGAAAAACACCTTCATTGAAAGGGGTTTCCAATCTTCCAAAAAACTACAAAAGTCCTGAAATATCAGCATACATTTTTTCATCCAATCTTCATGATACTTTCAGGTAATGGTCACTACAACAATCCCACTTGGCTGCCCAACTTTCGTTCTTCTAGGTTGAAGCATTCGTTTGCAGTAACAGTTTCAATTTTCACGTTTCACTCTGTTTTCTCATATACGGATAGGTGTAGTTAGAACTCTAAATCAAAAACGGTTTGTGCTAGCTTCTTGAAACTTGACACAATGAAGTAGTTCCATGTTCTATCTCTATGGTTTGTTTCTGCTTGATTAAGCCCTAAGCAGAGCCTGTCGGAAACAAACTTTCATTGAAAAGGTCTTCCAAGCTTCCAAAAAACCATGAGTCTCCTGAATTCTCAGCATATATTTTTTCATCCAATCTTCACAATACTTTCAGGCAATCATCACTACAACAATCTCACTTGGCTGCCCAAGTTTCGTACTTCTAGGTTGTAGCATTCGTTTGCACTAACAGTTTCGATTGTTTGGTTTCACTCTGTTTTCTGCTATATGGATAGATGTAGTTGGAACCATAAATCAAACACGGTTTGTGCTAGCTTCTTGAAACTTCACAGAATGAAGTAGTTCTAAGTTCTATCTCTATGGATTGTTTCCTCTTGATGTAGCCCTAAGCAGAGATGGGCGAAAAACACCTTCATTGAAAGGGGTTTCCAATCTTCCAAAAAACTACAAAAGTCCTGAAATATCAGCATACATTTTTTAATCCAATCTTCATGATACTTTCAGGTAATGGTCACTACAACAATCCCACTTGGCTGCCCAACTTTCGTTCTTCTAGGTTGAAGCATTCGTTTGCAGTAACAGTTTCAATTTTCACGTTTCACTCTGTTTTCTCATATACGGATAGGTGTAGTTAGAACTCTAAATCAAACACGGTTTGTGCTAGCTTCTCGAAACTTGACACAATGAAGTAGTTCCATGTTTTATCTCTATGGTGTGTTTCTGCTTGATGTAGCCCTAAGCAGAGCCTGTCGGGCACAAACTTTCATTGAAAAGGTCTTCCAAGCTTCCAAAAAACCATGAGTCTCCTGAATTCTCAGAATATATTTTTTCATCCAATCTTCACAATACTTTCAGGTAATCATCACTACAACAATCTCACTTGGCTGCCCAAGTTTTGTAATTCTAGGTTGAATCATTCTTTTGCACTAACAGTTTCGATTGTTAGGTTTCACTCTGTTTTCTCCTATATGGATAGATGTATTTGGAACTGTAAATCAAACACGGTTTGTGCTAGCTTCTTGAAACTTCACAGAATGAAGTAGTTCTAAGTTCTATCTCTATGGTTTGTTTCCTCTTGATGTAGCCCTAAGCAGAGATGGGCGAAAAACACCTTCATTGAAAGGGGTTTCCAATCTTCCAAAATCTACAATATTCCTGAAATCTCTGCATATATTTTTTCATCCAATCTTCATGATACTTTCAGGTAATGTTCACTACAACAATCCCACTTGGCTGCCCAACTTTCGTTCTTCTAGGTTGAAGCATTCGTTTGCAGTAACAGTTTCAATTTTCACGTTTCACTCTGTTTTCTCATATACGGATAGGTGTAGTTAGAAGTCTAAATCAAACACGGTTTGTGCTAGCTTCTTGAAACCTGACACAATGAAGTAGTTCCATGTTCTATCTCTATGGTTTGTTTTCGCTTGATTAAGCCCTAAGCAGAGACTTGCGGGCAAACACCTTCATTGAAAAGGTCTTCCAAGCTTCCAAAAAACCATGAGTCTCCTGAATTCTCAGCATATATTTTTTCATCCAATCTTCACAATACTTTCAGGTAATCATCACTACAACAATCTCACTTGGCTGCCCAAGTTTCGTACTTCTAGGTTGAAGCATTCGTTTGCACTAACAGTTTCGATTGTTTGGTTTCACTCTGTTTTCTGCTATATGGATAGATGTAGTTGGAACCGTAAATCAAACACGGTTTGTGCTAGCTTCTTGGAACTTCACAGAATGAAGTAGTTCTAAGTTCTATCTCTATGGATTGTTTCCTCTTGATGTAGCCCTAAGCAGAGATGGGCGAAAAACACCTTCATTGAAAGGGGTTTCCAATCTTCCAAAAAACTACAAAAGTCCTGAAATATCAGCATACATTTTTTCATCCAATCTTCATGATACTTTCAGGTAATGGTCACTACAACAATCCCACTTGCCTGCCCAACTTTCCTTCTTCTAGGTTGAAGCATTCGTTTGCAGTAACAGTTTCAATTTTCACGTTTCACTCTGTTTTCTTATATACGGATAGGTGTAGTTAGAACTCTAAATCAATCACGGTTTGTGCTAGCTTCTCGAAACTTGATACAATGAAGTAGTTCCATGTTCTATCTCTATGGTTTGTTTCTGCTTGATGTAGCCCTAAGCAGAGCCTGTCGGGCACAAACTTTCATTGAAAAGGTCTTCCAAGCTTCCAAAAAACCATGAGTCTCCTGAATTCTCAGCATATATTTTTTCATCCAATCTTCACAATACTTTCAGGTAATCATCACTACAACAATCTCACTTGGCTGCCCAAGTTTTGTAATTCTAAGTTGAATCATTCGTTTGCACTAACAGTTTCGATTGTTAGGTTTCACTCTGTTTTCTCCTATATGGATAGATGTAGTTGGAACTGTAATTCAAACACAGTTTGTGCTAGCTTCTTGAAACTTCACAGAATGAAGTAGTTCTAAGTGCTATCTCTATGGATTGTTTCCTCTTGATGTAGCCCTAAGCAGAGATGGGCGAAAAACACCTTCATTGAAAGGGGTTTCCAATCTTCCAAAAAACTACAAAATCCTGAAATATCAGCATACATTTTTTCATCCAATCTTCATGATACTTTCAGGCAATGGTCACTACAACAATCCCACTTGGCTGCCCAACTTTCGTTCTTCTAGGTTGAAGCATTCGTTTGCAGTAACAGTTTCAATTTTCACGTTTCACTCTGTTTTCTCATATACGGATTGGTGTAGTTAGAACTCTAAATCAAACACGGTTTGTGCTAGCTTCTCGAAACTTGACACAATGAAGTAGTTCCATGTTCTATCTCTATGGTTTGTTTCTGCTTGATGTAGCCCTAAGCAGAGCCTGTCGGGCACAAACTTTCATTGAAAAGGTCTTCCAAGCTTCCAAAAAACCATGAGTCTCCTGAATTCTCAGCATATATTTTTTCATCCAATCTTCACAATACTTTCAGGTAATCATCACTACAACAATTTCACTTCGCTGCCCAAGTTTCGTACTTCTAGGTTGAATCATTCGTTTGCACTAACAGTTTCGATTGTTTGGTTTCACTCTGTTTTCTGCTATATGGATAGATGTAGTTGGAACCGTAAATCAAACACGGTTTGTGCTAGCTTCTTGAAACTTCACAGAATGAAGTAGTTCTAAGTGCTATCTCTATGGATTGTTTCCTCTTGATGTAGCCCTAAGCAGAGATGGGCGAAAAACACCTTCATTGAAAGGGGTTTCCAATCTTCCAAAAAAACTACAAAAGTCCTGAAATATCAGCATACATTTTTTCATCCAATCTTCATGATACTTTCAGGTAATGGTCACTACAACAATCCCACTTGCCTGCCCAACTTTCGTTCTTCTAGGTTGAAGCATTCGTTTGCAGTAACAGTTTCAATTTTCACGTTTCACTCTGTTTTCTCATATACGGATAGGTGTAGTTAGAACTCTAAATCAAACACGGTTTGTGCTAGCTTCTCGAAACTTGACACAATGAAGTAGTTCCATGTTCTATCTCTATGGTTTGTTTCTGCTTGATGTAGCCCTAAGCAGAGCCTGTCGGGCACAAACTTTCATTGAAAAGGTCTTCAAAGCTTCCAAAAAACCATGAGTCTCCTGAATTCTCAGCATATATTTTTTCATCCAATCTTCACAATACTTTCAGGTAATCATCACTACAACAATTTCACTTGGCTGCCCAAGTTTCGTACTTCTAGGTTGAAGCATTCGTTTGCACTAACAGTTTCGATTGTTTGGTTTCACTCTGTTTTCTGCTATATGGTTAGATGTAGTTGGAACCGTAAATCAAACACAGTTTGTGCTAGCTTCTTGAAACTTCACAGAATGAAGTAGTTCTAAGTTCTATCTCTATGGATTTTTTCCTCTTGATGTAGCCCTAAGCAGAGATGGGCGAAAAACACCTTCATTGAAAGGGGTTTCCAATCTTCCAAAAACTAAAAAAGTCCTGAAATATCAGCATACATTTTTTCATCCAATCTTCATGATACTTTCAGGTAATGGTCACTACAACAATCCCACTTGGCTGCCCAACTTTCGTTCTTCTAGGTTGAAGCATTCGTTTGCAGTAACAGTTTCAATTTTCACGTTTCACTCTGTTTTCTCATATACAGATAGGTGTAGTTAGAACGCTAAATCAAACACGGTTTGTGCTAGCTTCTTGAAACCTGACACAATGAAGTAGTTCCATGTTCTATCTCTATGGTTTGTTTTCGCTTGATTAAGCCCTAAGCAGAGACTTGCGGGCAAACACCTTCATTGAAAAGGTCTTCCAAGCTTCCAAAAAACCATGAGTCTCCTGAATTCTCAGCATATATTTTTTCATCCAATCTTCACAATACTTTCAGGTAATCATCACTACAACAATCTCACTTGGCTGCCCAAGTTTCGTACTTCTAGGTTGAAGCATTCGTTTGCACTAACAGTTTCGATTGTTTGGTTTCACTCTGTTTTCTGCTATATGGATAGATGTAGTTGGAACCATAAATCAAACACGGTTTGTGCTAGCTTCTTGAAACTTCACAGAATGAAGTAGTTTTAAGTTCTATCTCTATGGATTGTTTCCTCTTGATGTAGCCCTAAGCAGAGATGGGCGAAAAACACCTTCATTGAAAGGGGTTTCCAATCTTCCAAAAAACTACAAAAGTCCTGAATATCAGCATACATTTTTTCATCCAATCTTCATGATACTTTCAGGTAATGGTCACTACAACAATCCCACTTGGCTGCCCAACTTTCGTTCTTCTAGGTTGAAGCATTCGTTTGCAGTAACAGTTTCAATTTTCACGTTTCACTCTGTTTTCTCATATACGGATAGGTGTAGTTAGAACTCTAAATCAAACACGGTTTGTGCTAGCTTCTCGAAACTTGACACAATGAAGTAGTTCCATGTTCTATCTCTATGGTTTTTTTCTGCTTGATGTAGCCCTAAGCAGAGCCTGTCGGGCACAAACTTTCATTGAAAAGGTCTTCCAAGCTTCCAAAAAACCATGAGTCTCCTGAATTCTCAGCATACATTTTTTCATCCAATCTTCACAATACTTTCAGGTAATCATCACTACAACAATCTCACTTGGCTGCCCAAGTTTTGTAATTCTAGGTTGAATCATTCGTTTGCACTAACAGTTTCGATTGTTAGGTTTCACTGTGTTTTCTCCTATATGGATAGATGTAGTTGGAACTGTAAATCAAACACGGTTTGTGCTAGCTTCTTGAAACTTCACAGAATGAAGTAGTTCTAAGTTCTATCTCTATGGTTTGTTTCCTCTTGATGTAGCCCTAAGCAGAGATGGGCGAAAAACACCTTCATTGAAAGGGGTTTCCAATCTTCCAAAATCTACAAAATTCCTGAAATCTCTGCATATATTTTTTCATCCAATCTTCATGATACTTTCAGGTAATGGTCACTACAACAATCCCACTTGGCTGCGCAACTTTCGTTCTTCTAGGTTGAAGCATTCGTTTGCAGTAACAGTTTCAATTTTCACGTTTCACTCTGTTTTCTCATATACGGATAGGTGTAGTTAGAACTCTAAATCAAACACGGTTTGTGCTAGCTTCTTGAAACTTGACACAATGAAGTAGTTCCATGTTCTATCTCTATGGTTTGTTTCCGCTTGATTAAGCCCTAAGCAGAGACTTGCGGGCAAACACCTTCATTGAAAAGGTCTTCCAAGCTTCCAAAAAACCATGAGTCTCCTGAATTCTCAGCATATATTTTTTCATCCAATCTTCACAATACTTTCAGGTAATCATCACTACAACAATTTCACTTGGCTGCCCAAGTTTCGTACTTCTAGGTTGAAGCATTCGTTTGCACTAACAGTTTCGATTGTTTGGTTTCACTCTGTTTTCTGCTATATGGTTAGATGTAGTTGGAACCGTAAATCAAACACAGTTTGTGCTAGCTTCTTGAAACTTCACAGAATGAAGTAGTTCTAAGTTCTATCTCTATGGACTTTTTCCTCTTGATGTAGCCCTAAGCAGAGATGGGCGAAAAACACCTTCATTGAAAGGGGTTTCCAATCTTCCAAAAAACTACAAAATCCTGAAATATCAGCATACATTTTTTCATCCAATCTTCATGATACTTTCAGGTAATGGTCACTACAACAATCCCACTTGGCTGCCCAACTTTCGTTCTTCTAGGTTGAAGCATTCGTTTGCAGTAACAGTTTCAATTTTCACGTTTCACTCTGTTTTCTCATATACAGATAGGTGTAGTTAGAACGCTAAATCAAACACGGTTTGTGCTAGCTTCTTGAAACCTGACACAATGAAGTAGTTCCATGTTCTATCTCTATGGTTTGTTTTCGCTTGATTAAGCCCTAAGCAGAGACTTGCGGGCAAACACCTTCATTGAAAAGGTCTTCCAAGCTTCCAAAAAACCACGAGTCTCCTGAATTCTCAGCATATATTTTTTCATCCAATCTTCACAATACTTTCAGGTAATCATCACTACAACAATCTCACTTGGCTGCCCAAGTTTCGTACTTCTAGGTTGAAGCATTCGTTTGCACTAACAGTTTCGATTGTTTGGTTTCACTCTGTTTTCTGCTATATGGATAGATGTAGTTGGAACCATAAATCAAACACGGTTTGTGCTAGCTTCTTGAAACTTCACAGAATGAAGTAGTTATAAGTTCTATCTCTATGGATTGTTTCCTCTTGATGTAGCCCTAAGCAGAGATGGGCGAAAAACACCTTCATTGAAAGGGGTTTCCAATCTTCCAAAAAACTACAAAAGTCCTGAATATCAGCATACATTTTTTCATCCAATCTTCATGATACTTTCAGGTAATGGTCACTACAACAATCCCACTTGGCTGCCCAACTTTCGTTCTTCTAGGTTGAAGCATTCGTTTGCAGTAACAGTTTCAATTTTCACGTTTCACTCTGTTTTCTCATATACGGATAGGTGTAGTTAGAACTCTAAATCAAACACGGTTTGTGCTAGCTTCTCGAAACTTGACACAATGAAGTAGTTCCATGTTCTATCTCTATGGTTTTTTTCTGCTTGATGTAGCCCTAAGCAGAGCCTGTCGGGCACAAACTTTCATTGAAAAGGTCTTCCAAGCTTCCAAAAAACCATGAGTCTCCTGAATTCTCAGCATACATTTTTTCATCCAATCTTCACAATACTTTCAGGTAATCATCACTACAACAATCTCACTTGGCTGCCCAAGTTTTGTAATTCTAGGTTGAATCATTCGTTTGCACTAACAGTTTCGATTGTTAGGTTTCACTGTGTTTTCTCCTATATGGATAGATGTAGTTGGAACTGTAAATCAAACACGGTTTGTGCTAGCTTCTTGAAACTTCACAGAATGAAGTAGTTCTAAGTTCTATCTCTATGGTTTGTTTCCTCTTGATGTAGCCCTAAGCAGAGATGGGCGAAAAACACCTTCATTGAAAGGGGTTTCCAATCTTCCAAAATCTACAAAATTCCTGAAATCTCTGCATATATTTTTTCATCCAATCTTCATGATACATTCAGGTAATGGTCACTACAACAATCCCACTTGGCTGCGCAGCTTTCGTTCTTCTAGGTTGAAGCATTCGTTTGCAGTAACAGTTTCAATTTTCACGTTTCACTCTGTTTTCTCATATACGGATAGGTGTAGTTAGAACTCTAAATCAAACACGGTTTGTGCTAGCTTCTTGAAACTTGACACAAAGAAGTAGTTCCATGTTCTATCTCTATGGTTTGTTTCCGCTTGATTAAGCCCTAAGCAGAGACTTGCGGGCAAACACCTTCATTGAAAAGGTCTTCCAAGCTTCCAAAAAACCATGAGTCTCCTGAATTCTCAGCATATATTTTTTCATACAATCTTCACAATACTTTCAGGTAATCATCACTACAACAATCTCACTTGGCTGCCCAATTTCGTACTTCTAGGTTGAAGCATTCGTTTGCACTAACAGTTTTGATTGTTAGGTTTCACTCTGTTTTCTGCTATATGGATAGATGTAGTTGGAACTGTAAATCAAACACGGTTTGTGCTAGCTTCTTGAAACTTCACAGAATGAAGTAGTTCTAAGTGCTGTCTCTATGGATTGTTTCCTCTTGATGTAGCCCTAAGCAGAGATGGGCGAAAAACACCTTCATTGAAAGGGGTTTCCAATCTTCCAAAAAACTACAAAATTCCTGAAATATCAGCATACATTTTTTCATCCAATCTTCATGATACTTTCAGGTAATGGTCACTACAACAATCCCACTTGGCTGCCCAACTTTCGTTCTTCTAGGTTGAAGCATTCGTTTGCAGTAACAGTTTCAATTTTCACGTTTCACTCTGTTTTCTCATATACGGATAGGTGTAGTTAGAACTCTAAATCAAACACGGTTTGTGCTAGCTTCTTGAAACTTGACACAATGAAGTAGTTCCATGTTCTATCTCTATGGATTGTTTCTGCTTGATTAAGCCCTAAGCAGAGCCTGTCGGGCACAAACTTACATTGAAAAGGTCTTCCAAGCTTCCAAAAAACCATGAGTCTCCTGAATTCTCAGCATATATTTTTTCATCCAATCTTCACAATACTTTCAGGTAATCATCACTACAACAATCTAACTTGGCTGCCCAAGTTTCGTACTTCTAGGTTGAAGCATTCGTTTGCACTAACAGTTTCGATTGTTAGGTTTCACTCTGTTTTCTGCTATATGGATAGATGTAGTTGGAACCGTAAATCAAACACGGTTTGTGCTAGCTTCTTGAAACTTCACAGAATGAAGTAGTTCTGAGTTCTATCTCTATGGATTTTTTCCTCTTGATGTAGCCCTAAGCAGAGATGGGCGAAAAACACCTTCATTGAAAGGGGTTTCCAATCTTCCAAAAAACTACAAAACTCCTGAAATATCAGCATACATTTTTTCATCCAATCTTCATGATACTTTCAGGTAATGGTCACTACAACAATCCGACTTGGCTGCCCAACTTTCGTTCTTCTAGGTTGAAGCATTCGTTTGCAGTAACAGTTTCAATTTTCACTTTTCACTCTGTTTTCTCATATACGGATAGGTGTAGTTAGAACTCTAAATCAAACACGGTTTGTGCTAGCTTCTCGAAACTTGACACAATGAAGTAGATCCATGTTCTATCTCTATGGTTTGTTTCTGCTTGATGTAGCCCTAAGCAGAGCCTGTCGGGCACAAACTTTCATTGAAAAGGTCTTCCAAGCTTCCAAAAAACCATGAGTCTCCTGAATTCTCAGCATATATTTTTTCATCCAATCTTCACAATACTTTCAGGTAATCATCACTACAACAATCTCACTTGGCTGCCCACGTTTCGTACTTCTAGGTTGAAGCATTCGTTTGCACTAACAGTTTCGATTGTTAGGTTTCACTCTGTTTTCTGCTATATGGATAGATCTAGTTGGAACCGTAAATCAAACACGGTTTGTGCTAGCTTCTTGAAACTTCACAGAATGAAGTAGTTCTAAGTGCTATCTCTATGGATTGTTTCCTCTTGATGTAGCCCTAAGCAGAGATGGGCGAAAAACACCTTCATTGAAAGGGGTTTCCAATCTTCCAAAAAACTACAAAAGTCCTGAAATATCACCATACATTTTTTCATCCAATCTTCATGATACTTTCAGGTAATGGTCACTACAACAATCCCACTTGGCTGCCCAACTTTCGTTCTTCTAGGTTGAAGCATTCATTTGCAGTAACAGTTTCAATTTTCACGTTTCACTCTGTTTTCTCATATACGGATAGGTGTAGTTAGAACGCTAAATCAAACACGGTTTGTGCTAGCTTCTTGAAACCTGACACAATGAAGTAGTTCCATGTTCTATCTCTATGGTTTGTTTTCGCTTGATTAAGCCCTAAGCAGAGACTTGCGGGCAAACACCTTCATTGAAAAGGTCTTCCAAGCTTCCAAAAAACCATGAGTCTCCTGAATTCTCAGCATATATTTTTTCATCCAATCTTCACAATACTTTCAGGTAATCATCACTACAACAATCTCACTTGGCTGCCCAAGTTTCGTACTTCTAGGTTGAAGCATTCGTTTGCACTCACAGTTTAGATTGTTTGGTTTCACTCTGTTTTCTGCTATATGGATAGATCTAGTTGGAACCGTAAATCAAACACGGTTTGTGCTAGCTTCTTGAAACTTCACAGAATGAAGTAGTTCTAAGTTCTATCTCTATGGATTGTTTCCTCTTGATGTAGCCCTAAGCAGAGATGGGCGAAAAACACCTTCATTGAAAGGGGTTTCCAATCTTCCAAAAAACTACAAAAGTCCTGAAATATCACCATACATTTTTTCATCCAATCTTCATGATACTTTCAGGTAATGGTCACTACAACAATCCCACTTGGCTGCCCAACTTTCGTTCTTCTAGGTTGAAGCATTCGTTTGCAGTAACAGTTTCAATTTTCACGTTTCACTCTGTTTTCTCATATACGGATAGGTGTAGTTAGAACTCTAAATCAAACACGGTTTGTGCTAGCTTCTTGAAACTTGACACAATGAAGTAGTTCCATGTTCTATCTCTATGGATTGTTTCTGCTTGATTAAGCCCTAAGCAGAGCCTGTCGGGCACAAACTTACATTGAAAAGGTCTTCCAAGCTTCCAAAAAACCATGAGTCTCCTGAATTCTCAGCATATATTTTTTCATCCAATCTTCACAATACTTTCAGGTAATCATCACTACAACAATCTAACTTGGCTGCCCAAGTTTCGTACTTCTAGGTTGAAGCATTCGTTTGCACTAACAGTTTCGATTGTTAGGTTTCACTCTGTTTTCTGCTATATGGATAGATGTAGTTGGAACCGTAAATCAAACACGGTTTGTGCTAGCTTCTTGAAACTTCACAGAATGAAGTAGTTCTAAGTTCTATCTCTATGGATTGTTTCCTCTTGATGTAGCCCTAAGCAGAGATGGGCGAAAAACACCTTCATTGAAAGGGGTTTCCAATCTTCCAAAAAACTACGAAAGTCCTGAAATATCAGCATACATTTTTTCATCCAATCTTCATGATACTTTCAGGTAATGGTCACTACAACAATCCCACTTGGCTGCCCAACTTTCGTTCTTCTAGGTTGAAGCATTCGTTTGCAGTAACAGTTTCAATTTTCACATTTCACTCTGTTTTCTCATATACGGATAGGTGTAGTTAGAACGCTAAATCAAACAAGGTTTGTGCTAGCTTCTTGAAACCTGACACAATGAAGTAGTTCCATGTTCTATCTCTATGGTTTGTTTTCGCTTGATTAAGCCCTAAGCAGAGACTTGCGGGCAAACACCTTCATTGAAAAGGTCTTCCAAGCTTCCAAAAAACCATGAGTCTCCTGAATTCTCAGCATATATTTTTTCATCCAATCTTCACAATACTTTCAGGTAATCATCACTACAACAATCTCACTTGGCTGCCCACGTTTCGTACTTCTAGGTTGAAGCATTCGTTTGCACTAACAGTTTCGATTGTTAGGTTTCACTCTGTTTTCTGCTATATGGATAGATCTAGTTGGAACCGTAAATCAAACACGGTTTGTGCTAGCTTCTTGAAACTTCACAGAATGAAGTAGTTCTAAGTGCTATCTCTATGGATTGTTTCCTCTTGATGTAGCCCTAAGCAGAGATGGGCGAAAAACACCTTCATTGAAAGGGGTTTCCAATCTTCCAAAAAACTACAAAAGTCCTGAAATATCACCATACATTTTTTCATCCAATCTTCATGATACTTTCAGGTAATGGTCACTACAACAATCCCACTTGGCTGCCCAACTTTCGTTCTTCTAGGTTGAAGCATTCATTTGCAGTAACAGTTTCAATTTTCACGTTTCACTCTGTTTTCTCATATACGGATAGGTGTAGTTAGAACGCTAAATCAAACACGGTTTGTGCTAGCTTCTTGAAACCTGACACAATGAAGTAGTTCCATGTTCTATCTCTATGGTTTGTTTTCACTTGATTAAGCCCTAAGCAGAGACTTGCGGGCAAACACCTTCATTGAAAAGGTCTTCCAAGCTTCCAAAAAACCATGAGTCTCCTGAATTCTCAGCATATATTTTTTCATCCAATCTTCACAATACTTTCAGGTAATCATCACTACAACAATCTCACTTGGCTGCCCAAGTTTCGTACTTCTAGGTTGAAGCATTCGTTTGCACTCACAGTTTAGATTGTTTGGTTTCACTCTGTTTTCTGCTATATGGATAGATCTAGTTGGAACCGTAAATCAAACACGGTTTGTGCTAGCTTCTTGAAACTTCACAGAATGAAGTAGTTCTAAGTTCTATCTCTATGGATTGTTTCCTCTTGATGTAGCCCTAAGCAGAGATGGGCGAAAAACACCTTCATTGAAAGGGGTTTCCAATCTTCCAAAAAACTACAAAAGTCCTGAAATATCACCATACATTTTTTCATCCAATCTTCATGATACTTTCAGGTAATGGTCACTACAACAATCCCACTTGGCTGCCCAACTTTCGTTCTTCTAGGTTGAAGCATTCGTTTGCAGTAACAGTTTCAATTTTCACGTTTCACTCTGTTTTCTCATATACGGATAGGTGTAGTTAGAACTCTAAATCAAACACGGTTTGTGCTAGCTTCTTGAAACTTGACACAATGAAGTAGTTCCATGTTCTATCTCTATGGATTGTTTCTGCTTGATTAAGCCCTAAGCAGAGCCTGTCGGGCACAAACTTACATTGAAAAGGTCTTCCAAGCTTCCAAAAAACCATGAGTCTCCTGAATTCTCAGCATATATTTTTTCATCCAATCTTCACAATACTTTCAGGTAATCATCACTACAACAATCTAACTTGGCTGCCCAAGCTTCGTACTTCTAGGTTGAAGCATTCGTTTGCACTAACAGTTTCGATTGTTAGGTTTCACTCTGTTTTCTGCTATATGGATAGATGTAGTTGGAACCGTAAATCAAACACGGTTTGTGCTAGCTTCTTGAAACTTCACAGAATGAAGTAGTTCTAAGTTCTATCTCTATGGATTGTTTCCTCTTGATGTAGCCCTAAGCAGAGATGGGCGAAAAACACCTTCATTGAAAGGGGTTTCCAATCTTCCAAAAAACTACAAAACTCCTGAAATATCAGCATACATTTTTTCATCCAATCTTCATGATACTTTCAGGTAATGGTCACTACAACAATCCCACTTGGCTGCCCAACTTTCGTTCTTCTAGGTCTAGGTTGAAGCATTCGTTTGCAGTAACAGTTTCAATTTTCACGTTTCACTATGTTTTCTCATATACGGATAGGTGTAGTTAGAACTCTAAATCAAAAACGGTTTGTGCTAGCTTCTTGAACTTGACACAATGAAGTAGTTCCATGTTCTATCTCTATGGTTTGTTTCTGCTTGATTAAGCCCTAAGCAGAGCCTGTCGGAAACCAACTTTCATTGAAAAGGTCTTCCAAGCTTCCAAAAAACCATGAGTCTCCTGAATTCTCAGCATATATTTTTACATCCAATCTTCACAATAATTTCAGGTAATCATCACTACAACAATCTCACTTGGCTGCCCAAGTTTCGTACTTCTAGGTTGAAGCATTCATTTGCACTAACAGTTTCGATTGTTTGGTTTCACTCTGTTTTCTGCTATATGGATAGATGTAGTTGAAACCGTAAATCAAACACGGTTTGTGCTAGCTTCTTGAAACTTCACATAATGAAGTAGTTCTAAGTTCTATCTCTATGGATTGTTTCCTCTTGATGTAACCCTAAGCAGAGATGGGCGAAAAACACCTTCATTGAAAGGGGTTTCCAATCTTCCAAAAAACTACAAAATCCTGAAATATCAGCATACATTTTTTCATCCAATCTTCATGATACTTTCAGGTAATGGTCACTACAACAATCCCACTTGGCTGCCCAACTTTCGTTCTTCTAGGTTGAAGCATTCGTTTGCAGTAATAGTTTCAATTTTCACTTTTCACTCTGTTTTCTCATATACGGGTAGGTGTAGTTAGAAGTCTAAATCAAACACGGTTTGTGCTAGGTTCTCGAAACTTGACACAATGAAGTAGTTCCATGTTCAATCTCTATGGTTTGTTTCTGCTTGATGTAGCCCTAAGCAGAGCCTGTCGGGCACAAACTTTCATTGAAAAGGTCTTCCAAGCTTCCAAAAAACCATGAGTCTCCTGAATTCTCAGCATATATTTTTTCATCCAATCTTCACAATACTTTCAGGTAATCATCACTACAACAATCTCACTTGGCTGCCCAAGTTTTGTAATTCTAGGTTGAATCATTCGTTTACACTAACAGTTTCGATTGTTAGGTTTCACTCTGTTTTCTCCTATATGGATAGATGTAGTTGGAACCATAAATCAAACACGGTTTGTGCTAGCTTCTTGAAACTTCACAGAATGAAGTAGTTCTAAGTTCTATCTCTATGGATTGTTTCCTCTTGATGTAGCCCTAAGCAGAGATGGGCGAAAAACACCTTCATTGAAAGGGGTTTCCAATCTTCCAAAAAACTACAAAAGTCCTGAATATCAGCATACATTTTTTCATCCAATCTTCATGATACTTTCAGGTAATGGTCACTACAACAATCCCACTTGGCTGCCCAACTTTCGTTCTTCTAGGTTGAAGCATTCGTTTGCAGTAACAGTTTCAATTTTCACGTTTCACTCTGTTTTCTCATATACGGATAGGTGCAGTTAGAACTCTAAATCAAACACGGTTTGTGCTAGCTTCTCGAAACTTGACACAATGAAGTAGTTCCATGTTCTATCTCTATGGTTTTTTTCTGCTTGATGTAGCCCTAAGCAGAGCCTGTCGGGCACAAACTTTCATTGAAAAGGTCTTCCAAGCTTCCAAAAAACCATGAGTCTCCTGAATTCTCAGCATACATTTTTTCATCCAATCTTCACAATACTTTCAGGTAATCATCACTACAACAATCTCACTTGGCTGCCCAAGTTTTGTAATTCTAGGTTGAATCATTCGTTTGCACTAACAGTTTCGATTGTTAGGTTTCACTGTGTTTTCTCCTATATGGATAGATGTAGTTGGAACTGTAAATCAAACACGGTTTGTGCTAGCTTCTTGAAACTTCACAGAATGAAGTAGTTCTAAGTTCTATCTCTATGGTTTGTTTCCTCTTGATGTAGCCCTAAGCAGAGATGGGCGAAAAACACCTTCATTGAAAGGGGTTTCCAATCTTCCAAAATCTACAAAATTCCTGAAATCTCTGCATATATTTTTTCATCCAATCTTCATGATACTTTCAGGTAATGGTCACTACAACAATCCCACTTGGCTGCCCAACTTTCGTTCTTCTAGGTTGAAGCATTCGTTTGCAGTAACAGTTTCAATTTTCACGTTTCACTCTGTTTTCTCATATACGGATAGGTGTAGTTAGAACTCTAAATCAAACACGGTTTGTGCTAGCTTCTTGAAACTTGACACAATGAAGTAGTTCCATGTTCTATCTCTATGGTTTGTTTCCGCTTGATTAAGCCCTAAGCAGAGACTTGCGGGCAAACACCTTCATTGAAAAGGTCTTCCAAGCTTCCAAAAAACCATTAGTCTCCTGAATTCTCAGCATATATTTTTTCATACAATCTTCACAATACTTTCAGGTAATCATCACTACAACAATCTCACTTGGCTGCCCAAGTTTCGTACTTCTAGGTTGAAGCATTCGTTTGCACTAACAGTTTTGATTGTTAGGTTTCACTCTGTTTTCTGCTATATGGATAGATGTAGTTGGAACTGTAAATCAAACACGGTTTGTGCTAGCTTCTTGAAACTTCACAGAATGAAGTAGTTCTAAGTGCTGTCTCTATGGATTGTTTCCTCTTGATGTAGCCCTAAGCAGAGATGGGCGAAAAACACCTTCATTGAAAGGGGTTTCCAATCTTCCAAAAAACTACAAAAGTCCTGAAATATCACCATACATTTTTTCATCCAATCTTCATGATACTTTCAGGTAATGGTCACTACAACAATCCCACTTGGCTGCCCAACTTTCGTTCTTCTAGGTTGAAGCATTCGTTTGCAGTAACAGTTTCAATTTTCACGTTTCACTCTGTTTTCTCATATACGGATAGGTGTAGTTAGAACTCTAAATCAAACACGGTTTGTGCTAGCTTCTTGAAACTTGACACAATGAAGTAGTTCCATGTTCTATCTCTATGGATTGTTTCTGCTTGATTAAGCCCTAAGCAGAGCCTGTCGGGCACAAACTTACATTGAAAAGGTCTTCCAAGCTTCCAAAAAACCATGAGTCTCCTGAATTCTCAGCATATATTTTTTCATCCAATCTTCACAATACTTTCAGGTAATCATCACTACAACAATCTAACTTGGCTGCCCAAGTTTCGTACTTCTAGGTTGAAGCATTCGTTTGCACTAACAGTTTCGATTGTTAGGTTTCACTCTGTTTTCTGCTATATGGATAGATGTAGTTGGAACCGTAAATCAAACACGGTTTGTGCTAGCTTCTTGAAACTTCACAGAATGAAGTAGTTCTAAGTACTATCTCTATGGATTGTTTCCTCTTGATGTAGCCCTAAGCAGAGATGGGCGAAAAACACCTTCATTGAAAGGGGTTTCCAATCTTCCAAAAAACTACAAAACTCCTGAAATATCAGCATACATTTTTTCATCCAATCTTCATGATACTTTCAGGTAATGGTCACTACAACAATCCGTCTTGGCTGCCCAACTTTCGTTCTTCTAGGTTGAAGCGTTCGTTTGCAGTAACAGTTTCAATTTTCACTTTTCACTCTGTTTTCTCATATACGGATAGGTGTAGGTAGAACTCTAAATCAAACACGGTTTGTGCTAGCTTCTCGAAACTTGACACAATGAAGTAGATCCATGTTCTATCTCTATGGTTTGTTTCTGCTTGATGTAGCCCTAAGCAGAGCCTGTCGGGCACAAACTTTCATTGAAAAGGTCTTCCAAGCTTCCAAAAAAACCATGAGTCTCCTGAATTCTCAGCATATATTTTTTCATCCAATCTTCACAATACTTTCAGGTAATCATCACTACAACAATCTCACTTGGCTGCCCAAGTTTCGTACTTCTAGGTTGAAGCATTCGTTTGCACTAACAGTTTCGATTGTTTGGTTTCACTCTGTTTTCTGCTATATGGATAGATGTAGTTGGAACCGTAAATCAAACACGGTTTGTGCTAGCTTCTTGAAACTTCACAGAATGAAGTAGTTCTAAGTTCTATCTCTATGGATTGTTTCCTCTTTATGTAGCCCTAAGCAGAGATGGGCGAAAAACACCTTCATTGAAAGGGGTTTCCAATCTTCCAAAAAACTACGAAAGTCCTGAAATATCAGCATACATTTTTTCATCCAATCTTCATGATACTTTCAGGTAATGGTCACTACAACAATCCCACTTGGCTGCCCAACTTTCGTTCTTCTAGGTTGAAGCATTCGTTTGCAGTAACAGTTTCAATTTTCACATTTCACTCTGTTTTCTCATATACGGATAGGTGTAGTTAGAACGCTAAATCAAACACGGTTTGTGCTAGCTTCTTGAAACCTGACACAATGAAGTAGTTCCATGTTCTATCTCTATGGTTTGTTTTCGCTTGATTAAGCCCTAAGCAGAGACTTGCGGGCAAACACCTTCATTGAAAAGGTCTTCCAAGCTTCCAGAAAACCATGAGTCTCCTGAATTCTCAGCATATATTTTTTCATCCAATCTTCACAATACTTTCAGGTAATCATCACTACAACAATCTCACTTGGCTGCCCACGTTTCGTACTTCTAGGTTGAAGCATTCGTTTGCACTACCAGTTTCGATTGTTAGGTTTCACTCTGTTTTCTGCTATATGGATAGATCTAGTTGGAACCGTAAATCAAACACGGTTTGTGCTAGCTTCTTGAAACTTCAAAGAATGAAGTAGTTCTAAGTGCTATCTCTATGGATTGTTTCCTCTTGATGTAGCCCTAAGCAGAGATGGGCGAAAAACACCTTCATTGAAAGGGGTTTCCAATCTTCCAAAAAACTACAAAATTCCTGAAATATCAGCATACATTTTTTCATCCAATCTTCATGATACTTTCAGGTAATGGTCACTACAACAATCCCACTTGGCTGCCCAACTTTCGTTCTTCTAGGTTGAAGCATTCGTTTGCAGTAACAGTTTCAATTTTCACGTTTCACTCTGTTTTCTCATATACGGATAGGTGTAGTTAGAACGCTAAATCAAACACGGTTTGTGCTAGCTTCTTGAAACCTGACACAATGAAGTAGTTCCATGTTCTATCTCTATGGTTTGTTTTCGCTTGATTAAGCCCTAAGCAGAGACTTGCGGGCAAACACCTTCATTGAAAAGGTCTTCCAAGCTTCCAAAAAACCATGAGTCTCCTGAATTCTCAGCATATATTTTTTCATCCAATCTTCACAATACTTTCAGGTAATCATCACTACAACAATCTCACTTGGCTGCCCAAGTTTCGTACTTCTAGGTTGAAGCATTCGTTTGCACTCACAGTTTAGATTGTTTGGTTTCACTCTGTTTTCTGCTATATGGATAGATGTAGTTGGAACCGTAAATCAAACACGGTTTGTGCTAGCTTCTTGAAACTTCACAGAATGAAGTAGTTCTAAGTTCTATCTCTATGGATTGTTTCCTCTTGATGTAGCCCTAAGCAGAGATGGGCGAAAAACACCTTCATTGAAAGGGGTTTCCAATCTTCCAAAAAACTACAAAAGTCCTGAAATATCACCATACATTTTTTCATCCAATCTTCATGATACTTTCAGGTAATGGTCACTACAACAATCCCACTTGGCTGCCCAACTTTCGTTCTTCTAGGTTGAAGCATTCGTTTGCAGTAACAGTTTCAATTTTCACGTTTCACTCTGTTTTCTCATATACGGATAGGTGTAGTTAGAACTCTAAATCAAACACGGTTTGTGCTAGCTTCTTGAAACTTGACACAATGAAGTAGTTCCATGTTCTATCTCTATGGATTGTTTCTGCTTGATTAAGCCCTAAGCAGAGCCTGTCGGGCACAAACTTACATTGAAAAGGTCTTCCAAGCTTCCAAAAAACCATGAGTCTCCTGAATTCTCAGCATATATTTTTTCATCCAATCTTCACAATACTTTCAGGTAATCATCACTACAACAATCTAACTTGGCTGCCCAAGTTTCGTACTTCTAGGTTGAAGCATTCGTTTGCACTAACAGTTTCGATTGTTAGGTTTCACTCTGTTTTCTGCTATATGGATAGATGTAGTTGGAACCGTAAATCAAACACGGTTTGTGCTAGCTTCTTGAAACTTCACAGAATGAAGTAGTTCTAAGTACTATCTCTATGGATTGTTTCCTCTTGATGTAGCCCTAAGCAGAGATGGGCGAAAAACACCTTCATTGAAAGGGGTTTCCAATCTTCCAAAAAACTACAAAACTCCTGAAATATCAGCATACATTTTTTCATCCAATCTTCATGATACTTTCAGGTAATGGTCACTACAACAATCCGTCTTGGCTGCCCAACTTTCGTTCTTCTAGGTTGAAGCGTTCGTTTGCAGTAACAGTTTCAATTTTCACTTTTCACTCTGTTTTCTCATATACGGATAGGTGTAGGTAGAACTCTAAATCAAACACGGTTTGTGCTAGCTTCTCGAAACTTGACACAATGAAGTAGATCCATGTTCTATCTCTATGGTTTGTTTCTGCTTGATGTAGCCCTAAGCAGAGCCTGTCGGGCACAAACTTTCATTGAAAAGGTCTTCCAAGCTTCCAAAAAAACCATGAGTCTCCTGAATTCTCAGCATATATTTTTTCATCCAATCTTCACAATACTTTCAGGTAATCATCACTACAACAATCTCACTTGGCTGCCCAAGTTTCGTACTTCTAGGTTGAAGCATTCGTTTGCACTAACAGTTTCGATTGTTTGGTTTCACTCTGTTTTCTGCTATATGGATAGATGTAGTTGGAACCGTAAATCAAACACGGTTTGTGCTAGCTTCTTGAAACTTCACAGAATGAAGTAGTTCTAAGTTCTATCTCTATGGATTGTTTCCTCTTTATGTAGCCCTAAGCAGAGATGGGCGAAAAACACCTTCATTGAAAGGGGTTTCCAATCTTCCAAAAAACTACGAAAGTCCTGAAATATCAGCATACATTTTTTCATCCAATCTTCATGATACTTTCAGGTAATGGTCACTACAACAATCCCACTTGGCTGCCCAACTTTCGTTCTTCTAGGTTGAAGCATTCGTTTGCAGTAACAGTTTCAATTTTCACATTTCACTCTGTTTTCTCATATACGGATAGGTGTAGTTAGAACGCTAAATCAAACACGGTTTGTGCTAGCTTCTTGAAACCTGACACAATGAAGTAGTTCCATGTTCTATCTCTATGGTTTGTTTTCGCTTGATTAAGCCCTAAGCAGAGACTTGCGGGCAAACACCTTCATTGAAAAGGTCTTCCAAGCTTCCAGAAAACCATGAGTCTCCTGAATTCTCAGCATATATTTTTTCATCCAATCTTCACAATACTTTCAGGTAATCATCACTACAACAATCTCACTTGGCTGCCCACGTTTCGTACTTCTAGGTTGAAGCATTCGTTTGCACTACCAGTTTCGATTGTTAGGTTTCACTCTGTTTTCTGCTATATGGATAGATCTAGTTGGAACCGTAAATCAAACACGGTTTGTGCTAGCTTCTTGAAACTTCAAAGAATGAAGTAGTTCTAAGTGCTATCTCTATGGATTGTTTCCTCTTGATGTAGCCCTAAGCAGAGATGGGCGAAAAACACCTTCATTGAAAGGGGTTTCCAATCTTCCAAAAAACTACAAAATTCCTGAAATATCAGCATACATTTTTTCATCCAATCTTCATGATACTTTCAGGTAATGGTCACTACAACAATCCCACTTGGCTGCCCAACTTTCGTTCTTCTAGGTTGAAGCATTCGTTTGCAGTAACAGTTTCAATTTTCACGTTTCACTCTGTTTTCTCATATACGGATAGGTGTAGTTAGAACGCTAAATCAAACACGGTTTGTGCTAGCTTCTTGAAACCTGACACAATGAAGTAGTTCCATGTTCTATCTCTATGGTTTGTTTTCGCTTGATTAAGCCCTAAGCAGAGACTTGCGGGCAAACACCTTCATTGAAAAGGTCTTCCAAGCTTCCAAAAAACCATGAGTCTCCTGAATTCTCAGCATATATTTTTTCATCCAATCTTCACAATACTTTCAGGTAATCATCACTACAACAATCTCACTTGGCTGCCCAAGTTTCGTACTTCTAGGTTGAAGCATTCGTTTGCACTCACAGTTTAGATTGTTTGGTTTCACTCTGTTTTCTGCTATATGGATAGATGTAGTTGGAACCGTAAATCAAACACGGTTTGTGCTAGCTTCTTGAAACTTCACAGAATGAAGTAGTTCTAAGTTCTATCTCTATGGATTGTTTCCTCTTGATGTAGCCCTAAGCAGAGATGGGCGAAAAACACCTTCATTGAAAGGGGTTTCCAATCTTCCAAAAAACTACAAAAGTCCTGAAATATCACCATACATTTTTTCATCCAATCTTCATGATACTTTCAGGTAATGGTCACTACAACAATCCCACTTGGCTGCCCAACTTTCGTTCTTCTAGGTTGAAGCATTCGTTTGCAGTAACAGTTTCAATTTTCACGTTTCACTCTGTTTTCTCATATACGGATAGGTGTAGTTAGAACTCTAAATCAAACACGGTTTGTGCTAGCTTCTTGAAACTTGACACAATGAAGTAGTTCCATGTTCTATCTCTATGGATTGTTTCTGCTTGATTAAGCCCTAAGCAGAGCCTGTCGGGCACAAACTTACATTGAAAAGGTCTTCCAAGCTTCCAAAAAACCATGAGTCTCCTGAATTCTCAGCATATATTTTTTCATCCAATCTTCACAATACTTTCAGGTAATCATCACTACAACAATCTAACTTGGCTGCCCAAGTTTCGTACTTCTAGGTTGAAGCATTCGTTTGCACTAACAGTTTCGATTGTTAGGTTTCACTCTGTTTTCTGCTATATGGATAGATGTAGTTGGAACCGTAAATCAAACACGGTTTGTGCTAGCTTCTTGAAACTTCACAGAATGAAGTAGTTCTGAGTTCTATCTCTATGGATTGTTTCCTCTTGATGTAGCCCTAAGCAGAGATGGGCGAAAAACACCTTCATTGAAAGGGGTTTCCAATCTTCCAAAAAACTACAAAACTCCTGAAATATCAGCATACATTTTTTCATCCAATCTTCATGATACTTTCAGGTAATGGTCACTACAACAATCCCACTTGGCTGCCCAACTTTCGTTCTTCTAGGTCTAGGTTGAAGCATTCGTTTGCAGTAACAGTTTCAATTTTCACGTTTCACTATGTTTTCTCATATACGGATAGGTGTAGTTAGAACTCTAAATCAAAAACGGTTTGTGCTAGCTTCTTGAAACTTGACACAATGAAGTAGTTCCATGTTCTATCTCTATGGTTTGTTTCTGCTTGATTAAGCCCTAAGCAGAGCCTGTCGGAAACAAACTTTCATTGAAAAGGTCTTCCAAGCTTCCAAAAAACCATGAGTCTCCTGAATTCTCAGCATATATTTTTACATCCAATCTTCACAATAATTTCAGGTAATCATCACTACAACAATCTCACTTGGCTGCCCAAGTTTCGTACTTCTAGGTTGAAGCATTCATTTGCACTAACAGTTTCGATTGTTTGGTTTCACTCTGTTTTCTGCTATATGGATAGATGTAGTTGAAACCGTAAATCAAACACGGTTTGTGCTAGCTTCTTGAAACTTCACAGAATGAAGTAGTTCTAAGTTCTATCTCTATGGATTGTTTCCTCTTGATGTAGCCCTAAGCAGAGATGGGCGAAAAACACCTTCATTGAAAGGGGTTTCCAATCTTCCAAAAAACTACAAAAGTCCTGAAATATCAGCATACATTTTTTCATCCAATCTTCATGATACTTTCAGGTAATGGTCACTACAACAATCCCACTTGGCTGCCCAACTTTCGTTCTTCTAGGTTGAAGCATTCGTTTGCAGTAATAGTTTCAATTTTCGCTTTTCACTCTGTTTTCTCATATACGGATAGGTGTAGTTAGAAGTCTAAATCAAACACGGTTTGTGCTAGGTTCTCGAAACTTGACACAATGAAGTAGTTCAATGTTCAATCTCTATGGTTTGTTTCTGCTTGATGTAGCCCTAAGCAGAGCCTGTCGGGCACAAACTTTCATTGAAAAGGTCTTCCAAGCTTCCAAAAAACCATGAGTCTCCTGAATTCTCAGCATATATTTTTTCATCCAATCTTCACAATACTTTCAGGTAATCTTCACTACAACAATCTCACTTGGCTGCCCAAGTTTTGTAATTCTAGGTTGAATCATTCGTTTACACTAACAGTTTCGATTGTTAGGTTTCACTCTGTTTTCTCCTATATGGATAGATGTAGTTGGAACCATAAATCAAACACGGTTTGTGCTAGCTTCTTGAAACTTCACAGAATGAAGTAGTTCTAAGTTCTATCTCTATGGATTGTTTCCTCTTGATGTAGCCCTAAGCAGAGATGGGCGAAAAACACCTTCATTGAAAGGGGTTTCCAATCTTCCAAAAAACTACAAAAGTCCTGAATATCAGCATACATTTTTTCATCCAATCTTCATGATACTTTCAGGTAATGGTCACTACAACAATCCCACTTGGCTGCCCAACTTTCGTTCTTCTAGGTTGAAGCATTCGTTTGCAGTAACAGTTTCAATTTTCACGTTTCACTCTGTTTTCTCATATATGGATAGGTGTAGTTAGAACTCTAAATCAAACACGGTTTGTGCTAGCTTCTCGAAACTTGACACAATGAAGTAGTTCCATGTTCTATCTCTATGGTTTTTTTCTGCTTGATGTAGCCCTAAGCAGAGCCTGTCGGGCACAAACTTTCATTGAAAAGGTCTTCCAAGCTTCCAAAAAACCATGAGTCTCCTGAATTCTCAGCATACATTTTTTCATCCAATCTTCACAATACTTTCAGGTAATCATCACTACAACAATCTCACTTGGCTGCCCAAGTTTTGTAATTCTAGGTTGAATCATTCGTTTGCACTAACAGTTTCGATTGTTAGGTTTCACTGTGTTTTCTCCTATATGGATAGATGTAGTTGGAACTGTAAATCAAACACGGTTTGTGCTAGCTTCTTGAAACTTCACAGAATGAAGTAGTTCTAAGTTCTATCTCTATGGTTTGTTTCCTCTTGATGTAGCCCTAAGCAGAGATGGGCGAAAAACACCTTCATTGAAAGGGGTTTCCAATCTTCCAAAATCTACAAAATTCCTGAAATCTCTGCATATATTTTTTCATCCAATCTTCATGATACTTTCAGGTAATGGTCACTACAACAATCCCACTTGGCTGCCCAACTTTCGTTCTTCTAGGTTGAAGCATTCGTTTGCAGTAACAGTTTCAATTTTCACGTTTCACTCTGTTTTCTCATATACGGATAGGTGTAGTTAGAACTCTAAATCAAACACGGTTTGTGCTAGCTTTTTGAAACTTGACACAATGAAGTAGTTCCATGTTCTATCTCTATGGTTTGTTTCCGCTTGATTAAGCCCTAAGCAGAGACTTGCGGGCAAACACCTTCATTGAAAAGGTCTTCCAAGCTTCCAAAAAACCATTAGTCTCCTGAATTCTCAGCATATATTTTTTCATACAATCTTCACAATACTTTCAGGTAATCATCACTACAACAATCTCACTTGGCTGCCCAAGTTTCGTACTTCTAGGTTGAAGCATTCGTTTGCACTAACAGTTTTGATTGTTAGATTTCACTCTGTTTTCTGCTATATGGATAGATGTAGTTGGAACTGTAAATCAAACACGGTTTGTGCTAGCTTCTTGAAACTTCACAGAATGAAGTAGTTCTAAGTGCTGTCTCTATGGATTGTTTCCTCTTGATGTAGCCCTAAGCAGAGATGGGCGAAAAACACCTTCATTGAAAGGGGTTTCCAATCTTCCAAAAAACTACAAAAGTCCTGAAATATCACCATACATTTTTTCATCCAATCTTCATGATACTTTCAGGTAATGGTCACTACAACAATCCCACTTGGCTGCCCAACTTTCGTTCTTCTAGGTTGAAGCATTCGTTTGCAGTAACAGTTTCAATTTTCACGTTTCACTCTGTTTTCTCATATACGGATAGGTGTAGTTAGAACTCTAAATCAAACACGGTTTGTGCTAGCTTCTTGAAACTTGACACAATGAAGTAGTTCCATGTTCTATCTCTATGGATTGTTTCTGCTTGATTAAGCCCTAAGCAGAGCCTGTCGGGCACAAACTTACATTGAAAAGGTCTTCCAAGCTTCCAAAAAACCATGAGTCTCCTGAATTCTCAGCATATATTTTTTCATCCAATCTTCACAATACTTTCAGGTAATCATCACTACAACAATCTAACTTGGCTGCCCAAGTTTCGTACTTCTAGGTTGAAGCATTCGTTTGCACTAACAGTTTCGATTGTTAGGTTTCACTCTGTTTTCTGCTATATGGATAGATGTAGTTGGAACCGTAAATCAAACACGGTTTGTGCTAGCTTCTTGAAACTTCACAGAATGAAGTAGTTCTAAGTTCTATCTCTATGGATTGTTTCCTGTTGATGTAGCCCTAAGCAGAGATGGGCGAAAAACACCTTCATTGAAAGGGGTTTCCAATCTTCCAAAAAACTACAAAACTCCTGAAATATCAGCATACATTTTTTCATCCAATCTTCATGATACTTTCAGGTAATGGTCACTACAACAATCCGTCTTGGCTGCCCAACTTTCGTTCTTCTAGGTTGAAGCGTTCGTTTGCAGTAACAGTTTCAATTTTCACTTTTCACTCTGTTTTCTCATATACGGATAGGTGTAGTTAGAACTCTAAATCAAACACGGTTTGTGCTAGCTTCTCGAAACTTGACACAATGAAGTAGATCCATGTTCTATCTGTATGGTTTGTTTCTGCTTGATGTAGCCCTAAGCAGAGCCTGTCGGGCACAAACTTTCATTGAAAAGGTCTTCCAAGCTTCCAAAAAACCATGAGTCTCCTGAATTCTCAGCATATATTTTTTCATCCAATCTTCACAATACTTTCAGGTAATCATCACTACAACAATCTCACTTGGCTGCCCATGTTTCGTACTTCTAGGTTGAAGCATTCGTTTGCACTAACAGTTTCGATTGTTTGGTTTCACTCTGTTTTCTGCTATATGGATAGATGTAGTTGGAACCGTAAATCAAACACGGTTTGTGCTATCTTCTTGAAACTTCACAGAATGAAGTAGTTCTAAGTTCTATCTCTATGGATTGTTTCCTCTTGATGTAGCCCTAAGCAGAGATGGGAGAAAAACACCTTCATTGAAAGGGGTTTCCAATCTTCCAAAAAACTACAAAAGTCCTGAAATATCAGCATATATTTTTTTATCCAATCTTCATGATACTTTCAGGTAATGGTCACTACAACAATCCCACTTGGCTGCCCAACTTTCGTTCTTCTAGGTTGAAGCATTCGTTTGCAGTAACAGTTTCAATTTTCACTTTTCACTCTGTTTTCTCATATACGGATAGGTGTAGTTAGAAGTCTAAATCAAACACGGTTTGTGCTAGCTTCTCGAAACTTGACACAATGAAGTAGTTCCATGTTCTATCTCTATGGTTTGTTCCTGCTTGATGTAGCCCTAAGCAGAGCCTGTCGGGCACAAACTTTCATTGAAAAGGTCTTCCAAGCTTCCAAAAAACCATGAGTCTCCTGAATTCTCAGCATACATTTTTTCATCCAATCTTCACAATACTTTCAGGTAATCATCACTACAACAATCTCACTTGGCTGCCCAAGTTTTGTAATTCTAGGTTGAATCATTCGTTTGCACTAACAGTTTCGATTGTTAGGTTTCACTGTGTTTTCTCCTATATGGATAGATGTAGTTGGAACTGTAAATCAAACACGGTTTGTGCTAGCTTCTTGAAACTTCACAGAATGAAGTAGTTCTAAGTTCTATCTCTATGGTTTGTTTCCTCTTGATGTAGCCCTAAGCAGAGATGGGCGAAAAACACCTTCATTGAAAGGGGTTTCCAATCTTCCAAAATCTACAAAATTCCTGAAATCTCTGCATATATTTTTTCATCCAATCTTCATGATACTTTCAGGTAATGGTCACTACAACAATCCCACTTGGCTGCCCAACTTTCGTTCTTCTAGGTTGAAGCATTCGTTTGCAGTAACAGTTTCAATTTTCACGTTTCACTCTGTTTTCTCATATACGGATAGGTGTAGTTAGAACTCTAAATCAAACACGGTTTGTGCTAGCTTCTTGAAACTTGACACAATGAAGTAGTTCCATGTTCTATCTCTATGATTTGTTTCCGCTTGATTAAGCCCTAAGCAGAGACTTGCGGGCAAACACCTTCATTGAAAAGGTCTTCCAAGCTTCCAAAAAAACATGAGTCTCCTGAATTCTCAGCATATATTTTTTCATACAATCTTCACAATACATTCAGGTAATCATCACTACAACAATCTCACTTGGCTGCCCAAGTTTCGTACTTCTAGGATGAAGCATTCGTTTGCACTAACAGTTTTGATTGTTAGGTTTCACTCTGTTTTCTGCTATATGGATAGATGTAGTTGGAACTGTAAATCAAACACGGTTTGTGCTAGCTTCTTGAAACTTCACAGAATGAAGTAGTTCTAAGTGCTGTCTCTATGGATTGTTTCCTCTTGATGTAGCCCTAAGCAGAGATGGGCGAAAAACACCTTCATTGAAAGGGGTTTCCAATCTTCCCAAAAACTACAAAAGTCCTGAAATATCAGCATACATTTTTTCATCCAATCTTCATGATACTTTCAGGTAATGGTCACTACAACAATCCCACTTGGCTGCCCAACTTTCGTTCTTCTAGGTTGAAGCATTCGTTTGCAGTAACAGTTTCAATTTTCACGTTTCACTCTGTTTTCTCATATACGGATAGGTGTAGTTAGAACTCTAAATCAAACACGGTTTGTGCTAGCTTCTTGAAACTTGACACAATGAAGTAGTTCCATGTTCTATCTCTATGGATTGTTTCTGCTTGATTAAGCCCTAAGCAGAGCCAGTCAGAAACAAACTTTCATTGAAAAGGTCTTCCAAGCTTCCAAAAAACCATGAGTCTCCTGAATTCTCAGCATATATTTTTTCATCCAATCTTCACAATACTTTCAGGTAATCATCACTACAACAATCTCACTTGGCTGCCCAAGTTTCGTACTTCTAGGTTGAAGCATTCGTTTGCACTAACAGTTTCGATTGTTAGGTTTCACTCTGTTTTCTGCTATATGGATAGATCTAGTTGGAACCGTAAATCAAACACGGTTTGTGCTAGCTTCTTGAAACTTCACAGAATGAAGTAGTTCTAAGTGCTATCTCTATGGATTGTTTCCTCTTGATGTAGCCCTAAGCAGAGATGGGCAAAAAACACCTTCATTGAAAGGGGTTTCCAATCTTCCAAAAAACTACAAAAGTCCTGAAATATCAGCATACATTTTTTCATCCAATCTTCATGATACTTTCAGGTAATGGTCACTACAACAATCCCACTTGGCTGCCCAACTTTCGTTCTTCTAGGTTGAAGCATTCGTTTGCAGTAACAGTTTCAATTTTCACGTTTCACTCTGTTTTCTCATATACGGATAGGTGTAGTTAGAAGTCTAAATCAAACACGGTTTGTGCTAGCTTCTCGAAACTTGACACAATGAAGTAGTTCCTTGTTCTATCTCTATGGTTTGTTTCTGCTTGATGTAGCCCTAAGCAGAGCCTGTCGGGCACAAACTTTCATTGAAAAGGTCTTCCAAGCTTCCAAAAAACCATGAGTCTCCTGAATTCTCAGCATATATTTTTTCATCCAATCTTCACAATACTTTCAGGTAATCATCACTACAACAATCTCACTTGGCTGCCCAAGTTTTGTAATTCTAGGTTGAATCATTCGTTTGCACTAACAGTTTCGATTGTTAGGTTTCACTCTGTTTTCTCCTATATGGATAGATGTAGTTGGAAATGTAAATCAAACACGGTTTGTGCTAGCTTCTTGAAACTTCACAGAATGAAGTAGTTCTAAGTGCTATCTCTATGCATTGTTTCCTCTTGATGTAGCCCTAAGAAGAGATGGGCGAAAAACACCTTCATTGAAAGGGGTTTCCAATCTTCCAAAAAACTACAAAAGTCCTGAAATATCAGCATACATTTTTTCATCCAATCTTCATGATACTTTCAGGTAATGGTCACTACAACAATCCCACTTGGCTGCCCAACTTTCTTTCTTCTAGGTTGAAGCATTCGTTTGCAGTAACAGTTTAAATTTTCACGTTTCACTCTGTTTTCTCATATACGGATAGGTGTAGTTAGAACGCTAAATCAAACACGGTTTGTGCTAGCTTTTTGAAACCTGACACAATGAAGTAGTTCCATGTTCTATCTCTATGGTTTGTTTTCGCTTGATTAAGCCCTAAGCAGAGACTTGCGGGCAAACACCTTCATTGAAAAGGTCTTCCAAGCTTCCAAAAAACCATGAATCTCCTGAATTCTCAGCATATATTTTTTCATCCAATCTTCACAATACTTTCAGGTAATCATCACTACAACAATCTCACTTGGCTGCCCAAGTTTCGTACTTCTAGGTTGAAGCATTCGTTTGCACTCACAGTTTAGATTGTTTGGTTTCACTCTGTTTTCTGCTATATGGATAGATCTAGTTGGAACCGTAAATCAAACACGGTTTGTGCTAGCTTCTTGAAACTTCACAGAATGAAGTAGTTCTAAGTTCTATCTCTATGGATTGTTTCCTCTTGATGTAGCCCTAAGCAGAGATGGGCGAAAAACACCTTCATTGAAAGGGGTTTCCAATCTTCCAAAAAACTACAAAAGTCCTGAAATATCAGCATACATTTTTTCATCCAATATTCATGATACTTTCAGGCAATGGTCACTACAACAATCCCACTTGGCTGCCCAACTTTCGTTCTTCTAGGTCTAGGTTGAAGCATTCGTTTGCAGTAACAGTTTCAATTTTCACGTTTCACTCTGTTTTCTCATATACGGATAGGTGTAGTTAGAACTCTAAATCAAAAACGGTTTTGCTAGCTTCTTGAAACTTGACACAATGAAGTAGTTCCATGTTCTATCTCTATGGTTTGTTTCTGCTTGATTAAGCCCTAAGAAGAGCCTGTCGGAAACAAACTTTCATTGAAAAGGTCTTCCAAGCTTCCAAAAAACCATGAGTCTCCTGAATTCTCAGCATATATTTTTACATCCAATATTCACAATAATTTCAGGTAATCATCACTACAACAATCTCACTTGGCTGCCCAAGTTTCGTACTTCTAGGTTGAAGCATTCGTTTGCACTAACAGTTTCGATTGTTTGGTTTCACTCTGTTTTCTGCTATATGGATAGATGTATTTGGAACCGTAAATCAAACACGGTTTGTGCTAGCTTCTTGAAACTTCACAGAATGAAGTAGTTCTAAGTTCTATCTCTATGGATTGTTTCCTCTTGATGTAGCCCTAAGCAGAGATGGGCGAAAAACACCTTCATTGAAAGGGGTTTCCAATCTTCCAAAAAACTACAAAAGTCCTGAAATATCAGCATACATTTTTTCATCCAATCTTCATGATACTTTCAGGTAATGGTCACTACAACAATCCCACTTGGCTGCCCAACTTTCGTTCTTCTAGGTTGAAGCATTCGTTTGCAGTAACAGTTTCAATTTTCACTTTTCACTCTGTTTTCTCATATACGGATAGGTGTAGTTAGAAGTCTAAATCAAACACGGTTTGTGCTAGCTTCTCGAAACTTGACACAATGAAGTAGTTCCATGTTCTATCTCTATGGTTTGTTCCTGCTTGATGTAGCCCTAAGCAGAGCCTGTCGGGCACAAACTTTCATTGAAAATGTCTTCCAAGCTTCCAAAAAACCATGAGTCTCCTGAATTCTCAGCATATATTTTTTCATCCAATCTTCACAATACTTTCAGGTAATCATCACTACAACAATCTCACTTGGCTGCCCAAGTTTTGTAATTCTAGGTTGAATCATTCGTTTACACTAACAGTTTCGATTGTTAGGTTTCACTCTGTTTTCTCCTATATGGATAGATGTAGTTGGAACTGTAAATCAAACACGGTTTGTGCTAGCTTCTTGAAACTTCACAGAATGAAGTAGTTCTAAGTGCTATCTCTATGGATTGTTTCCTCTTGATGTAGCCCTAAGCAGAGATGGGCGAAAAACACCTTCATTGAAAGGGGTTTCCAATCTTCCAAAAAACTACAAAAGTCCTGAAATATCAGCATACATATTTTCATCCAATCTTCATGATACTTTCAGGTAATGGTCACTACAAGAATCCCACTTGGCTGCCCAACTTTCGTTTTTCTAGGTTGAAGCATTCGTTTGCAGTAACAGTTTCAATTTTCACTTTTCACTCTGTTTTCTCATATACGGATAGGTGTAGTTAGAACGCTAAATCAAACACGGTTTGTGCTAGCTTCTTGAAACCTGACACAATGAAGTAGTTCCATGTTCTATCTCTATGGTTTGTTTTCGCTTGATTAAGCCCTAAGCAGAGACTTGCGGGCAAACACCTTCATTGAAAAGGTCTTCCAAGCTTCCAAAAAACCATGAGTCTCCTGAATTCTCAGCATATATTTTTTCATCCAATCTTCACAATGCTTTCAGGTAATCATCACTACAACAATCTCACTTGGCTGCCCAAGTTTCGTACTTCTAGGTTGAAGCATTCGTTTGCACTAACAGTTTCGATTGTTAGGTTTCACTCTGTTTTCTGCTATATGGATAGATGTAGTTGGAACCGTAAATCAAACACGGTTTGTGCTAGCTTCTTGAAACTTCACAGAATGAAGTAGTTCTAAGTTCTATCTCTATGGATTGTTTCCTCTTGATGTAGCCCTAAGCAGAGATGGGCGAAAAACACCTTCATTGAAAGGGGTTTCCAATCTTCCAAAAAACTACGAAAGTACTGAAATATCAGCATACATTTTTTCATCCAATCTTCATGATACTTTCAGGTAATGGTCACTACAACAATCCCACTTGGCTGCCCAACTTTCGTTCTTCTAGGTTGAAGCATTCGTTTGCAGTAACAGTTTCAATTTTCACATTTCACTCTGTTTTCTCATATACGGATAGGTGTAGTTAGAACGCTAAATCAAACACGGTTTGTGCTAGCTTCTTGAAACGTGACACAATGAAGTAGTTCCATGTTCTATCTCTATGGTTTGTTTTCGCTTGATTAAGCCCTAAGCAGAGACTTGCGGGCAAACACCTTCATTGAAAAGGTCTTCCAAGCTTCCAAAAAACCAGGAATCTCCTGAATTCTCAGCATATATTTTTTCATCCAATCTTCACAATACTTTCAGGTAATCATCACTACAACAATCTCACTTGGCTGCCCAAGTTTCGTACTTCTAGGTTGAAGCATTCGTTTGCACTCACAGTTTAGATTGTTTGGTTTCACTCTGTTTTCTGCTATATGGATAGATCTAGTTGGAACCGTAAATCAAACACGGTTTGTGCTAGCTTCTTGAAACTTCACAGAATGAAGTAGTTCTAAGTTCTATCTCTATGGATTGTTTCCTCTTGATGTAGCCCTAAGCAGAGATGGGCGAAAAACACCTTCATTGAAAGGGGTTTCCAATCTTCCAAAAAACTACAAAAGTCCTGAAATATCAGCATATATTTTTTCATCCAATATTCATGATACTTTCAGGCAATGGTCACTACAACAATCCCACTTGGCTGCCCAACTTTCGTTCTTCTAGGTCTAGGTTGAAGCATTCGTTTGCAGTAACAGTTTCAATTTTCACGTTTCACTCTGTTTTCTCATATACGGATAGGTGTAGTTAGAACTCTAAATCAAAAACGGTTTTGCTAGCTTCTTGAAACTTGACACAATGAAGTAGTTCCATGTTCTATCTCTATGGTTTGTTTCTGCTTGATTAAGCCCTAAGAAGAGCCTGTCGGAAACAAACTTTCATTGAAAAGGTCTTCCAAGCTTCCAAAAACCATGAGTCTCCTGAATTCTCAGCATATATTTTTACATCCAATATTCACAATAATTTCAGGTAATCATCACTACAACAATCTCACTTGGCTGCCCAAGTTTCGTACTTCTAGGTTGAAGCATTCGTTTGCACTAACAGTTTCGATTGTTTGGTTTCACTCTGTTTTCTGCTATATGGATAGATGTATTTGGAACCGTAAATCAAACACGGTTTGTGCTAGCTTCTTGAAACTTCACAGAATGAAGTAGTTCTAAGTTCTATCTCTATGGATTGTTTCCTCTTGATGTAGCCCTAAGCAGAGATGGGCGAAAAACACCTTCATTGAAAGGGGTTTCCAATCTTCCAAAAAACTACAAAAGTCCTGAAATATCAGCATACATTTTTTCATCCAATCTTCATGATACTTTCAGGTAATGGTCACTACAACAATCCCACTTGGCTGCCCAACTTTCGTTCTTCTAGGTTGAAGCATTCGTTTGCAGTAACAGTTTCAATTTTCACTTTTCACTCTGTTTTCTCATATACGGATAGGTGTAGTTAGAAGTCTAAATCAAACACGGTTTGTGCTAGCTTCTCGAAACTTGACACAATGAAGTAGTTCCATGTTCTATCTCTATGGTTTGTTCCTGCTTGATGTAGCCCTAAGCAGAGCCTGTCGGGCACAAACTTTCATTGAAAATGTCTTCCAAGCTTCCAAAAAACCATGAGTCTCCTGAATTCTCAGCATATATTTTTTCATCCAATCTTCACAATACTTTCAGGTAATCATCACTACAACAATCTCACTTGGCTGCCCAAGTTTTGTAATTCTAGGTTGAATCATTCGTTTACACTAACAGTTTCGATTGTTAGGTTTCACTCTGTTTTCTCCTATATGGATAGATGTAGTTGGAACTGTAAATCAAACACGGTTTGTGCTAGCTTCTTGAAACTTCACAGAATGAAGTAGTTCTAAGTGCTATCTCTATGGATTGTTTCCTCTTGTTGTAGCCCTAAGCAGAGATGGGCGAAAAACACCTTCATTGAAAGGGGTTTCCAATCTTCCAAAAAACTACAAAAGTCCTGAAATATCAGCATACATATTTTCATCCAATCTTCATGATACTTTCAGGTAATGGTCACTACAAGAATCCCACTTGGCTGCCCAACTTTCGTTTTTCTAGGTTGAAGCATTCGTTTGCAGTAACAGTTTCAATTTTCACTTTTCACTCTGTTTTCTCATATACGGATAGGTGTAGTTAGAACGCTAAATCAAACACGGTTTGTGCTAGCTTCTTGAAACCTGACACAATGAAGTAGTTCCATGTTCTATCTCTATGGTTTGTTTTCGCTTGATTAAGCCCTAAGCAGAGACTTGCGGGCAAACACCTTCATTGAAAAGGTCTTCCAAGCTTCCAAAAAACCATGAGTCTCCTGAATTCTCAGCATATATTTTTTCATCCAATCTTCACAATGCTTTCAGGTAATCATCACTACAACAATCTCACTTGGCTGCCCAAGTTTCGTACTTCTAGGTTGAAGCATTCGTTTGCACTAACAGTTTCGATTGTTAGGTTTCACTCTGTTTTCTGCTATATGGATAGATCTAGTTGGAACCGTAAATCAAACACGGTTTGTGCTAGCTTCTTGAAACTTCACAGAATGAAGTAGTTCTAAGTGCTATCTCTATGGATTGTTTCCTCTTGATGTAGCCCTAAGCAGAGATGGGCGAAAAACACCTTCATTGAAAGGGGTTTCCAATCTTCCAAAAAACTACAAAAGTCCTGAAATATCAGCATACATTTTTTCATCCAATCTTCATGATACTTTCAGGTAATGGTCACTACAAGAATTCCACTTGGCTGCCCAACTTTCGTTTTTCTAGGTTGAAGCATTCGTTTGCAGTAACAGTTTCAATTTTCATGTTTCACTCTGTTTTCTCATATACGGATAGGTGTAGTTAGAACGCTAAATCAAACACGGTTTGTGCTAGCTTCTTGAAACCTGACACAATGAAGTAGTTCCATGTTCTATCTCTATGGTTTGTTTTCGCTTGATTAAGCCCTAAGCAGAGACTTGCGGGCAAACACCTTCATTGAAAAGGTCTTCCAAGCTTCCAAAAAACCATGAGTCTCCTGAATTCTCAGCATATATTTTTTCATCCAATCTTCACAATACTTTCAGGTAATCATCACTACAACAATCTCACTTGGCTGCCCAAGTTTCGTACTTCTAGGTTGAAGCATTCGTTTGCACTAACAGTTTCGATTGTTAGGTTTCACTCTGTTTTCTGCTATATGGATAGATCTAGTTGGAACCGTAAATCAAACACGGTTTGTGCTAGCTTCTTGAAACTTCACAGAATGAAGTAGTTCTAAGTGCTATCTCTATGGATTGTTTCCTCTTGATGTAGCCCTAAGCAGAGATGGGCGAAAAACACCTTCATTGAAAGGGGTTTCCAATCTTCCAAAAAACTACAAAAGTCCTGAAATATCAGCATACATTTTTTCATCCAATCTTCATGATACTTTCAGGTAATGGTCACTACAACAATCCCACTTGGCTGCCCAACTTTCGTTCTTCTAGGTTGAAGCATTCGTTTGCAGTAACAGTTTCAATTTTCACGTTTCACTCTGTTTTCTCATATACGGATAGGTGTAGTTAGAAGTCTAAATCAAACACGGTTTGTGCTAGCTTCTCGAAACTTGACACAATGAAGTAGTTCCATGTTCTATCTCTATGGTTTGTTTCTGCTTGATGTAGCCCTAAGCAGAGCCTGTCGGGCACAAACTTTCATTGAAAAGGTCTTCCAAGCTTCCAAAAAACCATGAGTCTCCTGAATTCTCAGCATATATTTTTTCATCCAATCTTCACAATACTTTCAGGTAATCATCACTACAACAATCTCACTTGGCTGCCCAAGTTTTGTAATTCTAGTTTGAAGCATTCGTTTGCACTAACAGTTTCGATTGTTAGGTTTCACTCTGTTTTCTGCTATATGGATAGATCTAGTTGGAACCGTAAATCAAACACGGTTTGTGCTAGCTTCTTGAAACTTCACAGAATGAAGTAGTTCTAAGTGCTATCTCTATGGATTGTTTCCTCTTGATGTAGCCCTAAGCAGAGATGGGCGAAAAACACCTTCATTGAAAGGTGTTTCCAATCTTCCAAAAAACTACAAAAGTCCTGAAATATCAGCATACATTTTTTCATCCAATCTTCATGATACTTTCAGGTAATGGTCACTACAACAATCCCACTTGGCTGCCCAACTTTCGTTCTTCTAGGTTGAAGCATTCGTTTGCAGTAACAGTTTCAATTTTCACTTTTCACTCTGTTTTCTCATATACGGTTAGGTGTAGTTAGAAGTCTAAATCAAACACGGTTTGTGCTAGCTTCTCGAAACTTGACACAATGAAGTAGTTCCATGTTCTTTTCTATGGTTTGTTTCTGCTTGATGTAGCCCTAAGCAGAGCCTGTCGGGCACAAACTTTCATTGAAAAGGTCTTCCAAGCTTCCAAAAAACCATGAGTCTCCTGAATTCTCAGCATATATTTTTTCATCCAATCTTCACAATACTTTCAGGTAATCATCACTACAACAATCTCACTTGGCTGCCCAAGTTTTGTAATTCTAGGTTGAATCATTCGTTTGCACTAACAGTTTCGATTGTTAGGTTTCACTCTGTTTTCTCCTATATGGATAGATGTAGTTGGAACTGTAAATCAAACACGGTTTGTGCTAGCTTCTTGAAACTTCACAGAATGAAGTAGTTCTAAGTGCTATCTCTATGGATTGTTTCCCCTTGATGTAGCCCTAAGCAGAGATGGGCGAAAAACACCTTCATTGAAAGGGGTTTCCAATCTTCCAAAAAACTACAAAAGTCCTGAAATATCAGCATACATTTTTTCATCCAATCTTCATGATACTTTCAGGTAATGGTCACTACAAGAATCCCACTTGGCTGCCCAACTTTCGTTTTTCTAGGTTGAAGCATTCGTTTGCAGTAACAGTTTCAATTTTCACGTTTCACTCTGTTTTCTCATATACGGATAGGTGTAGTTAGAACGCTAAATCAAACACGGTTTGTGCTAGCTTCTTGAAACCTGACACAATGAAGTAGTTCCATGTTCTATCTCTATGGTTTGTTTTCGCTTGATTAAGCCCTAAGCAGAGACTTGCGGGCAAACACCTTCATTGAAAAGGTCTTCCAAGCTTCCAAAAACCATGAGTCTCCTGAATTCTCAGCATATATTTTTTCATCCAATCTTCACAATGCTTTCAGGTAATCATCACTACAACAATCTCACTTGGCTGCCCAAGTTTCGTACTTCTAGGTTGAAGCATTCGTTTGCACTAACAGTTTCGATTGTTAGGTTTCACTCTGTTTTCTGCTATATGGATAGATCTAGTTGGAACCGTAAATCAAACACGGTTTGTGCTAGCTTCTTGAAACTTCACAGAATGAAGTAGTTCTAAGTGCTATCTCTATGGATTGTTTCCTCTTGATGTAGCCCTAAGCAGAGATGGGCGAAAAACACCTTCATTGAAAGGGGTTTCCAATCTTCCAAAAAACTACAAAAGTCCTGAAATATCAGCATACATTTTTTCATCCAATCTTCATGATACTTTCAGGTAATGGTCACTACAAGAATTCCACTTGGCTGCCCAACTTTCGTTTTTCTAGGTTGAAGCATTCGTTTGCAGTAACAGTTTCAATTTTCATGTTTCACTCTGTTTTCTCATATACGGATAGGTGTAGTTAGAACGCTAAATCAAACACGGTTTGTGCTAGCTTCTTGAAACCTGACACAATGAAGTAGTTCCATGTTCTATCTCTATGGTTTGTTTTCGCTTGGATTAAGCCCTAAGCAGAGACTTGCGGGCAAACACCTTCATTGAAAAGGTCTTCCAAGCTTCCAAAAAACCATGAGTCTCCTGAATTCTCAGCATATATTTTTTCATCCAATCTTCACAATACTTTCAGGTAATCATCACTACAACAATCTCACTTGGCTGCCCAAGTTTCGTACTTCTAGGTTGAAGCATTCGTTTGCACTAACAGTTTCGATTGTTAGGTTTCACTCTGTTTTCTGCTATATGGATAGATCTAGTTGGAACCGTAAATCAAACACGGTTTGTGCTAGCTTCTTGAAACTTCACAGAATGAAGTAGTTCTAAGTGCTATCTCTATGGATTGTTTCCTCTTGATGTAGCCCTAAGCAGAGATGGGCGAAAAACACCTTCATTGAAAGGGGTTTCCAATCTTCCAAAAAACTACAAAAGTCCTGAAATATCAGCATACATTTTTTCATCCAATCTTCATGATACTTTCAGGTAATGGTCACTACAACAATCCCACTTGGCTGCCCAACTTTCGTTCTTCTAGGTTGAAGCATTCGTTTGCAGTAACAGTTTCAATTTTCACGTTTCACTCTGTTTTCTCATATACGGATAGGTGTAGTTAGAAGTCTAAATCAAACACGGTTTGTGCTAGCTTCTCGAAACTTGACACAATGAAGTAGTTCCATGTTCTATCTCTATGGTTTGTTTCTGCTTGATGTAGCCCTAAGCAGAGCCTGTCGGGCACAAACTTTCATTGAAAAGGTCTTCCAAGCTTCCAAAAAACCATGAGTCTCCTGAATTCTCAGCATATATTTTTTCATCCAATCTTCACAATACTTTCAGGTAATCATCACTACAACAATCTCACTTGGCTGCCCAAGTTTTGTAATTCTAGTTTGAAGCATTCGTTTGCACTAACAGTTTCGATTGTTAGGTTTCACTCTGTTTTCTCCTATATGGATAGATGTAGTTGGAACTGTAAATCAAACACGGTTTGTGCTAGCTTCTTGAAACTTCACAGAATGAAGTAGTTCTAAGTGCTATCTCTATGGATTGTTTCCCCTTGATGTAGCCCTAAGCAGAGATGGGCGAAAAACACCTTCATTGAAAGGGGTTTCCAATCTTCCAAAAAACTACAAAAGTCCTGAAATATCAGCATACATTTTTTCATCCAATCTTCATGATACTTTCAGGTAATGGTCACTACAAGAATCCCACTTGGCTGCCCAACTTTCGTTTTTCTAGGTTGAAGCATTCGTTTGCAGTAACAGTTTCAATTTTCACGTTTCACTCTGTTTTCTCATATACGGATAGGTGTAGTTAGAACGCTAAATCAAACACGGTTTGTGCTAGCTTCTTGAAACCTGACACAATGAAGTAGTTCCATGTTCTATCTCTATGGTTTGTTTTCGCTTGATTAAGCCCTAAGCAGAGACTTGCGGGCAAACACCTTCATTGAAAAGGTCTTCCAAGCTTCCAAAAAACCATGAGTCTCCTGAATTCTCAGCATATATTTTTTCATCCAATCTTCACAATACTTTCAGGTAATCATCACTACAACAATCTCACTTGGCTGCCCAAGTTTCGTACTTCTAGGTTGAAGCATTCGTTTGCACTAACAGTTTCGATTGTTAGGTTTCACTCTGTTTTCTGCTATATGGATAGATCTAGTTGGAACCGTAAATCAAACACGGTTTGTGCTAGCTTCTTGAAACTTCACAGAATGAAGTAGTTCTAAGTGCTATCTCTATGGATTGTTTCCTCTTGATGTAGCCCTAAGCAGAGATGGGCGAAAAACACCTTCATTGAAAGGGGTTTCCAATCTTCCAAAAAACTACAAAAGTCCTGAAATATCAGCATACATTTTTTCATCCAATCTTCATGATACTTTCAGGTAATGGTCACTACAACAATCCCACTTGGCTGCCCAACTTTCGTTCTTCTAGGTTGAAGCATTCGTTTGCAGTAACAGTTTCAATTTTCACGTTTCACTCTGTTTTCTCATATACGGATAGGTGTAGTTAGAACGCTAAATCAAACACGGTTTGTGCTAGCTTCTTGAAACCTGACACAATGAAGTAGTTCCATGTTCTATCTCTATGGTTTGTTTTCGCTTGATTAAGCCATAAGCAGAGACTTGCGGGCAAACACCTTCATTGAAAAGGTCTTCCAAGCTTCCAAAAAACCATGAGTCTCCTGAATTCTCAGCATATATTTTTTCATCCAATCTTCACAATACTTTCAGGTAATCATCACTACAACAATCTCACTTGGCTGCCCAAGTTTCGTACTTCTAGGTTGAAGCATTCGTTTGCACTAACAGTTTCGATTGTTAGGTTTCACTCTGTTTTCTGCTATATGGATAGATCTAGTTGGAACCGTAAATCAAACACGGTTTGTGCTAGCTTCTTGAAACTTCACAGAATGAAGTAGTTCTAAGTGCTATCTCTATGGATTGTTTCCTCTTGATGTAGCCCTAAGCAGAGATGGGCGAAAAACACCTTCATTGAAAGGGGTTTCCAATCTTCCAAAAAACTACAAAATTCCTGAAATATCAGCATACATTTTTTCATCCAATCTTCATGATACTTTCAGGTAATGGTCACTACAACAATCCCACTTGGCTGCCCAACTTTCGTTCTTCTAGGTTGAAGCATTCGTTTGCAGTAACAGTTTCAATTTTCACGTTTCACTCTGTTTTCTCATATACGGATAGGTGTAGTTAGAACTCTAAATCAAAAACGGTTTGTGCTAGCTTCTTGAAACTTGACACAATGAAGTAGTTCCATGTTCTATCTCTATGGTTTGTTTCTGCTTGATTAAGCCCTAAGCAGAGCCTGTCGGAAACAAACTTTCATTGAAAAGGTCTTCCAAGCTTCCAAAAAACCATGAGTCTCCTGAATTCTCAGCATATATTTTTATATCCAATATTCACAATAATTTCAGGTAATCATCACTACAACAATCTCACTTGGCTGCCCAAGTTTCGTACTTCTAGGTTGAAGCATTCGTTTGCACTAACAGTTTCGATTGTTTGGTTTCACTCTGTTTTCTGCTATATGGATAGATGTAGTTGGAACCGTAAATCAAACACGGTTTGTGCTAGCTTCTTGAAACTTCACAGAATGAAGTAGTTCTAAGTTCTATGTCTATGGATTGTTTCCTCTTGATGTTGCCCTAAGCAGAGATGGTAGAAAAACACCTTCATTGAAAGGGGTTTCCAATCTTCCAAAAAACTACAAAAGTCCTGAAATATCAGCATACATTTTTTCATCCAATCTTCATGATACTTTCAGGTAATGGTCACTACAACAATCCCACTTGGCTGCCCAACTTTCGTTCTTCTAGGTTGAAGCATTCGGTTGCAGTAACAGTTTCAATTTTCACTTTTCACTCTGTTTTCTCATATACGGATAGGTGTAGTTAGAAGTCTAAATCAAACACGGTTTGTGATAGCTTCTCGAAACTTGACACAATGAAGTAGTTCCATGTTCTATCTCTATGGTTTGTTTCTGCTTGATGTAGCCCTAAGCAGAGCCTGTCGGGCACAAACTTTCATTGAAAAGGTCTTCCAAGCTTCCAAAAAACCATGAGTCTCCTGAATTCTCAGCATATATTTTTTCATCCAATCTTCACAATACTTTCAGGTAATCATCACTACAACAATCTCACTTGGCTGCCCAAGTTTTGTAATTCTAGGTTGAATCATTCGTTTGCACTAACAGTTTCGATTGTTAGGTTTCACTCTGTTTTCTCTATTATGGATAGATGTAGTTGGAACTGTAAATCAAACACGGTTTGTGCTAGCTTCTTGAAACTTCACAGAATGAAGTAGTTCTAAGTGCTATCTCTATGGATTGTTTCCTCTTGATGTAGCCCTAAGCAGAGATGGGCGAAAAACACCTTCATTGAAAGGGGTTTCCAATCTTCCAAAAAACTACAAAAGTCCTGAAATATCAGCATACATTTTTTCATCCAATCTTCATGATACTTTCAGGTAATGGTCACTACAAGAATTCCACTTGGCTGCCCAACTTTCGTTTTTCTAGGTTGAAGCATTCGTTTGCAGTAACAGTTTCAATTTTCATGTTTCACTCTGTTTTCTCATATACGGATAGGTGTAGTTAGAACGCTAAATCAAACACGGTTTGTGCTAGCTTCTTGAAACCTGACACAATGAAGTAGTTCCATGTTCTATCTCTATGGTTTGTTTTCGCTTGATTAAGCCCTAAGCAGAGACTTGCGGGCAAACACCTTCATTGAAAAGGTCTTCCAAGCTTCCAAAAAACCATGAGTCTCCTGAATTCTCAGCATATATTTTTTCATCCAATCTTCACAATACTTTCAGGTAATCATCACTACAACAATCTCACTTGGCTGCCCAAGTTTCGTACTTCTAGGTTGAAGCATTCGTTTGCACTAACAGTTTCGATTGTTAGGTTTCACTCTGTTTTCTGCTATATGGATAGATCTAGTTGGAACCGTAAATCAAACACGGTTTGTGCTAGCTTCTTGAAACTTCACAGAATGAAGTAGTTCTAAGTGCTATCTCTATGGATTGTTTCCTCTTGATGTAGCCCTAAGCAGAGATGGGCGAAAAACACCTTCATTGAAAGGGGTTTCCAATCTTCCAAAAAACTACAAAAGTCCTGAAATATCAGCATACATTTTTTCATCCAATCTTCATGATACTTTCAGGTAATGGTCACTACAACAATCCCACTTGGCTGCCCAACTTTCGTTCTTCTAGGTTGAAGCATTCGTTTGCAGTAACAGTTTCAATTTTCACTTTTCACTCTGTTTTCTCATATACGGATAGGTGTAGTTAGAAGTCTAAATCAAACACGGTTTGTGCTAGCTTCTCGAAACTTGACACAATGAAGTAGTTCCATGTTCTATCTCTATGGTTTGTTTCTGCTTGATGTAGCCCTAAGCAGAGCCTGTCGGGCACAAACTTTCATTGAAAAGGTCTTCCAAGCTTCCAAAAAACCATGAGTCTCCTGAATTCTCAGCATATATTTTTATATCCAATATTCACAATAATTTCAGGTAATCATCACTACAACAATCTCACTTGGCTGCCCAAGTTTCGTACTTCTAGGTTGAAGCATTCGTTTGCACTAACAGTTTCGATTGTTTGGTTTCACTCTGTTTTCTGCTATATGGATAGATGTAGTTGGAACCGTAAATCAAACACGGTTTGTGCTAGCTTCTTGAAACTTCACAGAATGAAGTAGTTCTAAGTTCTATGTCTATGGATTGTTTCCTCTTGATGTTGCCCTAAGCAGAGATGGTAGAAAAACACCTTCATTGAAAGGGGTTTCCAATCTTCCAAAAAACTACAAAAGTCCTGAAATATCAGCATACATTTTTTCATCCAATCTTCATGATACTTTCAGGTAATGGTCACTACAACAATCCCACTTGGCTGCCCAACTTTCGTTCTTCTAGGTTGAAGCATTCGGTTGCAGTAACAGTTTCAATTTTCACTTTTCACTCTGTTTTCTCATATACGGATAGGTGTAGTTAGAAGTCTAAATCAAACACGGTTTGTGATAGCTTCTCGAAACTTGACACAATGAAGTAGTTCCATGTTCTATCTCTATGGTTTGTTTCTGCTTGATGTAGCCCTAAGCAGAGCCTGTCGGGCACAAACTTTCATTGAAAAGGTCTTCCAAGCTTCCAAAAAACCATGAGTCTCCTGAATTCTCAGCATATATTTTTTCATCCAATCTTCACAATACTTTCAGGTAATCATCACTACAACAATCTCACTTGGCTGCCCAAGTTTTGTAATTCTAGGTTGAATCATTCGTTTGCACTAACAGTTTCGATTGTTAGGTTTCACTCTGTTTTCTCTATTATGGATAGATGTAGTTGGAACTGTAAATCAAACACGGTTTGTGCTAGCTTCTTGAAACTTCACAGAATGAAGTAGTTCTAAGTGCTATCTCTATGGATTGTTTCCTCTTGATGTAGCCCTAAGCAGAGATGGGCGAAAAACACCTTCATTGAAAGGGGTTTCCAATCTTCCAAAAAACTACAAAAGTCCTGAAATATCAGCATACATTTTTTCATCCAATCTTCATGATACTTTCAGGTAATGGTCACTACAAGAATTCCACTTGGCTGCCCAACTTTCGTTTTTCTAGGTTGAAGCATTCGTTTGCAGTAACAGTTTCAATTTTCATGTTTCACTCTGTTTTCTCATATACGGATAGGTGTAGTTAGAACGCTAAATCAAACACGGTTTGTGCTAGCTTCTTGAAACCTGACACAATGAAGTAGTTCCATGTTCTATCTCTATGGTTTGTTTTCGCTTGATTAAGCCCTAAGCAGAGACTTGCGGGCAAACACCTTCATTGAAAAGGTCTTCCAAGCTTCCAAAAAACCATGAGTCTCCTGAATTCTCAGCATATATTTTTTCATCCAATCTTCACAATACTTTCAGGTAATCATCACTACAACAATCTCACTTGGCTGCCCAAGTTTCGTACTTCTAGGTTGAAGCATTCGTTTGCACTAACAGTTTCGATTGTTAGGTTTCACTCTGTTTTCTGCTATATGGATAGATCTAGTTGGAACCGTAAATCAAACACGGTTTGTGCTAGCTTCTTGAAACTTCACAGAATGAAGTAGTTCTAAGTGCTATCTCTATGGATTGTTTCCTCTTGATGTAGCCCTAAGCAGAGATGGGCGAAAAACACCTTCATTGAAAGGGGTTTCCAATCTTCCAAAAAACTACAAAAGTCCTGAAATATCAGCATACATTTTTTCATCCAATCTTCATGATACTTTCAGGTAATGGTCACTACAACAATCCCACTTGGCTGCCCAACTTTCGTTCTTCTAGGTTGAAGCATTCGTTTGCAGTAACAGTTTCAATTTTCACTTTTCACTCTGTTTTCTCATATACGGATAGGTGTAGTTAGAAGTCTAAATCAAACACGGTTTGTGCTAGCTTCTCGAAACTTGACACAATGAAGTAGTTCCATGTTCTATCTCTATGGTTTGTTTCTGCTTGATGTAGCCCTAAGCAGAGCCTGTCGGGCACAAACTTTCATTGAAAAGGTCTTCCAAGCTTCCAAAAAACCATGAGTCTCCTGAATTCTCAGCATATATTTTTTCATCCAATCTTCACAATACTTTCAGGTAATCATCACTACAACAATCTCACTTGGCTGCCCAAGTTTTGTAATTCTAGTTTGAAGCATTCGTTTGCACTAACAGTTTCGATTGTTAGGTTTCACTCTGTTTTCTGCTATATGGATAGATCTAGTTGGAACCGTAAATCAAACACGGTTTGTGCTAGCTTCTTGAAACTTCACAGAATGAAGTAGTTCTAAGTGCTATCTCTATGGATTGTTTCCTCTTGATGTAGCCCTAAGCAGAGATGGGCGAAAAACACCTTCATTGAAAGGTGTTTCCAATCTTCCAAAAAACTACAAAAGTCCTGAAATATCAGCATACATTTTTTCATCCAATCTTCATGATACTTTCAGGTAATGGTCACTACAACAATCCCACTTGGCTGCCCAACTTTCGTTCTTCTAGGTTGAAGCATTCGTTTGCAGTAACAGTTTCAATTTTCACTTTTCACTCTGTTTTCTCATATACGGATAGGTGTAGTTAGAAGTCTAAATCAAACACGGTTTGTGCTAGCTTCTCGAAACTTGACACAATGAAGTAGTTCCATGTTCTTTTCTATGGTTTGTTTCTGCTTGATGTAGCCCTAAGCAGAGCCTGTCGGGCACAAACTTTCATTGAAAAGGTCTTCCAAGCTTCCAAAAAACCATGAGTCTCCTGAATTCTCAGCATATATTTTTTCATCCAATCTTCACAATACTTTCAGGTAATCATCACTACAACAATCTAACTTGGCTGCCCAAGTTTTGTAATTCTAGGTTGAATCATTCGTTTGCACTAACAGTTTCGATTGTTAGGTTTCACTCTGTTTTCTCCTATATGGATAGATGTAGTTGGAACTGTAAATCAAACACGGTTTGTGCTAGCTTCTTGAAACTTCACAGAATGAAGTAGTTCTAAGTGCTATCTCTATGGATTGTTTCCCCTTGATGTAGCCCTAAGCAGAGATGGGCGAAAAACACCTTCATTGAAAGGGGTTTCCAATCTTCCAAAAAACTACAAAAGTCCTAAAATATCAGCATACATTTTTTCATCCAATCTTCATGATACTTTCAGGTAATGGTCACTACAAGAATCCCACTTGGCTGCCCAACTTTCGTTTTTCTAGGTTGAAGCATTCGTTTGCAGTAACAGTTTCAATTTTCACGTTTCACTCTGTTTTCTCATATACGGATAGGTGTAGTTAGAACGCTAAATCAAACACGGTTTGTGCTAGCTTCTTGAAACCTGACACAATGAAGTAGCTCCATGTTCTATCTCTATGGTTTGTTTTCGCTTGATTAAGCCCTAAGCAGAGACTTGCGGGCAAACACCTTCATTGAAAAGGTCTTCCAAGCTTCCAAAAAACCATGAGTCTCCTGAATTCTCAGCATATATTTTTTCATCCAATCTTCACAATACTTTCAGGTAATCATCACTACAACAATCTCACTTGGCTGCCCAAGTTTCGTACTTCTAGGTTGAAGCATTCGTTTGCACTAACAGTTTCGATTGTTAGGTTTCACTCTGTTTTCTGCTATATGGATAGATCTAGTTGGAACCGTAAATCAAACACGGTTTGTGCTAGCTTCTTGAAACTTCACAGAATGAAGTAGTTCTAAGTGCTATCTCGATGGATTGTTTCCTCTTGATGTAGCACTAAGCAGAGATGGGCGAAAAACACCTTCATTGAAAGGGGTTTCCAATCTTCCAAAAAACTACAAAAGTCCTGAAATATCAGCATACATTTTTTCATCCAATCTTCATGATACTTTCAGGTAATGGTCACTACAACAATCCCACTTGGCTGCCCAACTTTCGTTCTTCTAGGTTGAAGCATTCGTTTGCAGTAACAGTTTCAATTTTCACGTTTCACTCTGTTTTCTCATATACGGATAGGTGTAGTTAGAACGCTAAATCAAACACGGTTTGTGCTAGCTTCTTGAAACCTGACACAATGAAGTAGTTCCATGTTCTATCTCTATGGTTTGTTTTCGCTTGATTAAGCCATAAGCAGAGACTTGCGGGCAAACACCTTCATTGAAAAGGTCTTCCAAGCTTCCAAAAAACCATGAGTCTCCTGAATTCTCAGCATATATTTTTTCATCCAATCTTCACAATACTTTCAGGTAATCATCACTACAACAATCTCACTTGGCTGCCCAAGTTTCGTACTTCTAGGTTGAAGCATTCGTTTGCACTAACAGTTTCGATTGTTAGGTTTCACTCTGTTTTCTGCTATATGGATAGATCTAGTTGGAACCGTAAATCAAACACGGTTTGTGCTAGCTTCTTGAAACTTCACAGAATGAAGTAGTTCTAAGTGCTATCTCTATGGATTGTTTCCTCTTGATGTAGCCCTAAGCAGAGATGGGCGAAAAACACCTTCATTGAAAGGGGTTTCCAATCTTCCAAAAAACTACAAAATTCCTGAAATATCAGCATACATTTTTTCATCCAATCTTCATGATACTTTCAGGTAATGGTCACTACAACAATCCCACTTGGCTGCCCAACTTTCGTTCTTCTAGGTTGAAGCATTCGTTTGCAGTAACAGTTTCAATTTTCACGTTTCACTCTGTTTTCTCATATACGGATAGGTGTAGTTAGAACTCTAAATCAAAAACGGTTTGTGCTAGCTTCTTGAAACTTGACACAATGAAGTAGTTCCATGTTCTATCTCTATGGTTTGTTTCTGCTTGATTAAGCCCTAAGCAGAGACTTGCGGGCAAACACCTTCATTGAAAAGGTCTTCCAAGTTTCCAAAAAACCATGAGTCTCCTGAATTCTCAGCATATATTTTTACATCCAATCTTAAAATACTTTCCGGTAATCATAACTACAACAATCTCACTTGGCTGCCCAAGTTTCGTACTTCTAGGTTGAAGCATTCGTTTGCACTAACAGTTTCGATTGTTAGGTTTCACTCTGTTTTCTGCTATATGGATAGATCTAGTTGGAACCGTTAATCAAACACGGTTTGTGCTAGCTTCTTGAAACTTCACAGAATGAAGTAGTTCTAAGTGCTATCTCTATGGATTGTTTCCTCTTGATGTAGCCCTAACCAGAGATGGGCGAAAAACACCTTCATTGAAAGGGGTTTCCAATCTTCCAAAAAACTACAAAAGTCCTGAAATATCAGCATACATTTTTTCATCCAATCTTCATGATACTTTCAGGTAATGGTCACTACAACAATCCCACTTGGCTGCCCAACTTTCGTTCTTCTAGGTTGAAGCATTCGTTTGCAGTAACAGTTTCAATTTTCACGTTTCACTCTGTTTTCTCATATACGGATAGGTGTAGTTAGAACTCTAAATCAAACACGGTTTGTGCTAGCTTCTTGAAACCTGACACAATGAAGTAGTTCCAACTCTATGGTTTGTTTTCGCTTGATTAAGCCCTAAGCAGAGAATTGCGGGCAAACACCTTCATTGAAAAGGTCTTCCAAGCTTCCAAAAAACCATGAGTCTCCTGAATTCTCAGCATATATTTTTACATCCAATCTTCACAATAATTTCAGGTAATCATCACTACAACAATCTCACTTGGCTGCCCAAGTTTCGTACTTCTAGGTTGAAGCATTCGTTTGCACTAACAGTTTCGATTGTTAGGTTTCACTCTGTTTTCTGCTATATGGATAGATCTAGTTGGAACCGTAAATCAAACACGGTTTGTGCTAGCTTCTTGAAACTTCACAGAATGAAGTAGTTCTAAGGGCTATCTCTATGGATTGCTTCCTCTTGATGTAGCCCTAAGCAGAGATGGGCGAAAAACACCTTCATTGAAAGGGGTTTCCAATCTTCCAAAAAACTACAAAAGTCCTGAAATATCAGCATACATTTTTTCATCCAATCTTCATGATACTTTCAGGTAATGGTCACTACAACAATCCCACTTGGCTGCCCAACTTTCGTTCTTCTAGGTTGAAGCATTCGTTTGCAGTAACTGTTTCAATTTTCACGTTTCACTCTGTTTTCTCATATACGGATAGGTGTAGTTAGAACGCTAAATCAAACACGGTTTGTGCTAGCTTCTTGAAACCTGACACAATGAAGTAGTTCCGTGTTCTATCTCTATGGTTTGTTTTCGCTTGATTAAGCCCTAAGCAGAGACTTGCGGGCAAACACCTTCATTGAAAAGGTCTTCCAAGCTTCCAAAAAACCATGAGTCTCCTAAATTCTCAGCATATATTTTTTCATCCAATCTTCACAATACTTTCAGGTAATCATCACTACAACAATCTCACTTGGCTGCCCAAGTTTCGTACTTCTAGGTTGAAGCATTCGTTTGCACTAACAGTTTCGATTGTTAGGTTTCACTCTGTTTTCTCCTATATGGATAGATGTAGTTGGAACTGTAAATCAAACACGGTTTTTGCTAGCTTCTTGAAACTTCACAGAATGAAGTAGTTCTAAGTGCTATCTCTATGGATTGTTTCCTCTTGATGTAGCCCTAAGCAGAGATGGGCGAAAAACACCTTCATTGAAAGGGGTTTCCAATCTTCCAAAAAACTACAAAAGTCCTGAAATATCAGCATACATTTTTTCATCCAATCTTCATGATACTTTCAGGTAATGGTCACTACAACAATCCCACTTGGCTGCCCAACTTTCGTTCTGCTAGGTTGAAGCATTCGTTTGCAGTAACAGTTTCAATTTTCACGTTTCACTCTGTTTTTTCATATACGGATAGGTGTAGTTAGAACGCTAAATCAAACAGGGTTTGTGCTAGCTTCTTGAAACCTGACACAATGAAGTAGTTCCATGTTCTATCTCTATGGTTTGTTTTCGCTTGATTAAGCCCTAAGCAGAGCCTGTCGGAAACAAACTTTCATTGAAAAGGTCTTCCAAGCTTCCAAAAAACCATGAGTCTCCTGAATTCTCAGCATATATTTTTTCATCCAATCTTCACAATACTTTCAGGTAATCATCACTACAACAATCTCACTTGGCTCCCCAAGTTTCGTACTTCTAGGTTGAAGCATTCGTTTGCACTAACAGTTTCGATTGTTAGGTTTCACTCTGTTTTCTGCTATATGGATAGATCTAGTTGGAACCGTAAATCAAACACGGTTTGTGCTAGCTTCTTGAAACTTCACAGAATGAAGTAGTTCTAAGTGCTATCTCTATGGATTGTATCCTCTTGATGTAGCCCTAAGCAGAGATGGGCGAAAAACACCTTCATTGAAAGGGGCTTCCAATCTTCCCAAATCTACAAAATTCTTAAAATCTCTGTATATATTTTTTCATCCAATCTTCATGATACTTTCAGGTAATGGTCACTACAACAATCCCACTTGGCTGCCCAACTTTCGTTCTTCTAGGTTGAAGCATTCGTTTGCAGTAACAGTTTCAATTTTCACGTTTCACTCTGTTTTCTCATATACGGATAGGTGTAGTTAGAACTCTGAATCAAACACGGTTTGTGCTAGCTTCTCGAAACTTGACACAATGAAGTAGTTACATGTTCTATCTCTATGGTTTGTTTCTGCTTGATGTAGCCCTCATCAGAGCCTGTCGGGCACAAACTTTCATTGAAAAGGTCTTCCAAGCTTCCAAAAAACCATGAGTCTCCTGAATTCTCAGCATATATTTTTTCATCCAATCTTCACAATACTTTCAGGTAATCATCACTACAACAATCTCACTTGGCTGCCCAAGTTTCGTACTTCTAGGTTGAAGCATTCGTTTGCACTAACAGTTTCGATTGTTAGGTTTCACTCTGTTTTCTGCTATATGGATAGATCTAGTTGGAACCGTAAATCAAACACGGTTTGTGCTAGCTTCTTGAAACTTCACAGAATGAAGTAGTTCTAAGTGCTATCTCTATGGATTGTTTCCTCTTGATGTAGCCCTAAGCAGAGATGGGCGAAAAACACCTTCATTGAAAGGGGTTTCCAATCTTCCAAAAAACTACAAAAGTCCTGAAATATCAGCATACATTTTTTCATCCAATCTTCATGATACTTTCAGGTAATGGTCACTACAACAATCCCACTTGGCTGCCCAACTTTCGTTCTTCTAGGTTGAAGCATTCGTTTGCAGTAACAGTTTCAATTTTCACGTTTCACTCTGTTTTCTCATATACGGATAGGTGTAGTTAGAAGTCTAAATCAAACACGGTTTGTGCTAGCTTCTCGAAAATTGACACAATGAAGTAGTTCCATGTTCTATCTCTATGGTTTGTTTCTGCTTGATGTAGCCCTAAGCAGAGCCTGTCGGGCACAAACTTTCATTGAAAATGTCTTCCAAGCTTCCAAAAAACCATGAGTCTCCTGAATTCTCAGCATATATTTTTTCATCCAATCTTCACAATACTTTCAGGTAATCATCACTACAACAATCTCACTTGGCTGCCCAAGTTTCGTACTTCTAGGCTGAAGCATTCGTTTGCACTAACAGTTTCGATTGTTTGGTTTCACTCTGTTTTCTGCTATATGGATAGATCTAGTTGGAACCGTAAATCAAACACGGTTTGTGCTAGCTTCTTGAAACTTCACAGAATGAAGTAGTTCTAAGTGCTATCTCTATGGATTGCTTCCTCTTGATGTAGCCCTAAGCAGAGATGGGCGAAAAACACCTTCATTGAAAGGGGTTTCCAATCTTCCAAAAAACTACAAAACTCCTGAAATATAAGCATACATTGTTTCATCCAATCTTCATGATACTTTCAGGTAATGGTCACTACAACAGTCCCACTTGGCTGAACAACTTTCGTTCTTCTAGGTTGAAGGATTCGTTTGCAGTAACAGTTTCAATTTTCACGTTTCACTCTGTTTTCTCATATACGGATAGGTGTAGTTAGAACGCTAAATCAAACACGGTTTGTGCTAGCTTCTTGAAACCTGACACAATGAAGTAGTTCCATGTTCTATCTCTATGGTTTGTTTTCGCTTGATTAAGCCCTAAGCAGAGACTTGCGGGCAAACACCTTCATTGAAAAGGTCTTCCAAGCTTCCAAAAAACCATGAGTCTCCTGAATTCTCAGCATATATTTTTTCATCCAATCTTCACAATACTTTCAGGTAATCATCACTACAACAATCTCACTTGGCTGCCCAAGTTTCGTACTTCTAGGTTGAAGCATTCGTTTGCACTAACAGTTTCGATTGTTAGGTTTCACTCTGTTTTCTGCTATATGGATAGATCTAGTTGGAACCGTAAATCAAACACGGTTTGTGCTAGCTTCTTGAAACTTCACAGAATGAAGTAGTTCTAAGTGCTATCTCTATGGATTGTTTCCTCTTGATGTAGCCCTAAGCAGAGATGGGCGAAAAACACCTTCATTGAAAGGGGTTTCCAATCTTCCAAAAAACTACAAAATTCCTGAAATATCAGCATACATTTTTTCATCCAATCTTCATGATACTTTCAGGTAATGGTCACTGCAACAATCCCACTTGGCTGCCCAACTTTCGTTCTTCTAGGTTGAAGCATTCGTTTGCAGTAACAGTTTCAATTTTCACGTTTCACTCTGTTTTCTCATATACGGATAGGTGTAGTTAGAACCCTAAATCAAAAACGGTTTGTGCTAGCTTCTTGAAACTTGACACAATGAAGTAGTTCCATGTTCTATCTCTATGGTTTGTTTCCGCTTGATTAAGCCCTAAGCAGAGACTTGCGGGCAAAGACCTTCATTGAAAAGGTCTTCCAAGCTTCCAAAAAACCATGAGTCTCCTGAATTCTCAGCATATATTTTTACATCCAATCTTCACAATAATTTCAGGTAATCATCACTACAACAATCTCACTTGGCTGCCCAAGTTTCGTACTTCTAGGCTGAAGCATTCGTTTGCACTAACAGTTTCGATTGTTTGGTTTCACTCTGTTTTCTGCTATATGGATAGATCTAGTTGGAACCGTAAATCAAACACGGTTTGTGCTAGCTTCTTGAAACTTCACAGAATGAAGTAGTTCTAAGTGCTATCTCTATGGATTGCTTCCTCTTGATGTAGCCCTAAGCAGAGATGGGCGAAAAACACCTTCATTGAAAGGGGTTTCCAATCTTCCAAAAAACTACAAAACTCCTGAAATATAAGCATACATTGTTTCATCCAATCTTCATGATACTTTCAGGTAATGGTCACTACAACAGTCCCACTTGGCTGAACAACTTTCGTTCTTCTAGGTTGAAGGATTCGTTTGCAGTAACAGTTTCAATTTTCACGTTTCACTCTGTTTTCTCATATACGGATAGGTGTAGTTAGAAGTCTAAATCAAACACGGTTTGTGCTAGCTTCTCGAAACTTGACACAATGAAGTAGTTCCATGTTCTATCTCTATGGTTTGTTTCTGCTTGATGTAGCCCTAAGCAGAGCCTGTCGGGCACAAACTTTCATTGAAAAGGTCTTCCAAGCTTCCAAAAAACCATGAGTCTCCTGAATTCTCAGCATATATTTTTTCATCCAATCTTCACAATACTTTCAGGTAATCATCACTACAACAATCTCACTTGGCTGCCCAAGTTTTGTAATTCTAGGTTGAATCATTCGTTTGCACTAACAGTTTCGATTGTTAGGTTTCACTCTGTTTTCTCCTATATGGGTAGATGTAGTTGGAACTGTAAATCAAACACGGTTTGTGCTAGCTTCTTGAAACTTCACAGAATGAAGTAGTTCTAAGTGCTATCTCTATGGATTGTTTCCTCTTGATGTAGCCCTAAGCAGAGATGGGCGAAAAACACCTTCATTTAAAGGGGTTTCCAATCTTCCAAAAAACTACAAAAGTCCTGAAATATCAGCATACATTTTTTCATCCAATCTTCATGATACTTTCAGGTAATGGTCACTACAACAATCCCACTTGGCTGCCCAACTTTCGTTCTTCTAGGTTGAAGCATTCGTTTGCAGTAACAGTTTCAATTTTCACGTTTCACTCTGTTTTCTCATATACGGATAGGTGTAGTTAGAACTCTAAATCAAACACGGTTTGTGCTAGCTTCTCGAAACTTGACACAATGAAGTAGTTCCATGTTCTATCTCTATGGTTTGTTTCTGTTTGATGTAGCCCTAAGCAGAGCCTGTCGGGCACAAACTTTCATTGAAAAGGTCTTCCAAGCTTCCAAAAAACCATGAGTCTCCTGAATTCTCAGCATATATTTTTTCATCCAATCTTCACAATACTTTCAGGTAATCATCACTACAACAATCTCACTTGGCTGCCCAAGTTTCATACTTCTAGGTTGAAGCATTCGTTTGCACTAACAGTCTTGAATGTTTGGTTTCACTCTGTTTTCTGCTATATGGATAGATGTAGTTGGAACCGTAAATCAAACACGGTTTGTGCTAGCTTCTTGAAACTTCACAGAATGAAGTAGTTCTAAGTTCTATCTCTATGGATTGTTTCCTCTTGATGTAGCCCTAAGCAGAGATGGGCGAAAAACACCTTCATTGAAAGGGGTTTCCAATCTTCCAAAAAACTACAAAAGTCCTGAAATATCAGCATACATTTTTTCATCCAATCTTCATGATACTATCAGGTAATGGTCACTACAACAATCCCACTTGGCTGCCCAACTTTCGTTCTTCTAGGTTGACGCATTCGTTTGCAGTAACTGTTTCAATTTTCACGTTTCACTCTGTTTTCTCATATACGGATAGGTGTAGTTAGAACGATAAATCAAACACGGTTTGTGCTAGCTTCTTGAAACCTGACACAATGAAGTAGTTCCGTGTTCTATCTCTATGGTTTGTTTTCGCTTGATTAAGCCCTAAGCAGAGACTTGCAGGCAAACACCTTCATTGAAAAGGTCTTCCAAGCTTCCAAAAAACCATGAGTCTCCTGAATTCTCAGCATATATTTTTTCATCCAATCTTCACAATACTTTCAGGTAATCATCACTACAACAATCTCACTTGGCTGCCCAAGTTTCGTACTTCTAGGTTGAAGCATTCGTTTGCACTAACAGTTTCGATTGTTAGGTTTCACTCTGTTTTCTCCTATATGGATAGATGTAGTTGGAACTGTAAATCAAACACGGTTTGTGCTAGCTTCTTGAAACTTCACAGAATGAAGTAGTTCTAAGTGCTATCTCTATGGATTGCATCCTCTTGATGTAGCCCTAAGCAGAGATGGGCGAAAAACACCTTCATTGAAAGGAGTTTCCTATCTTCCAAAAAACTACAAAAGTCCTGAAATATCAGCATACATTTTTTCATCCAATCTTCATGATACTTTCAGGTAATGGTCACTACAACAATCCCACTTGGCTGCCCAACTTTCGTTCTTCTAGGTTGAAGCATTCGTTTGCAGTAACAGTTTCAATTTTCACGTTTCACTCTGTTTTCTCATATACGGATAGGTGTAGTTAGAAGTCTAAATCAAACACGGTTTGTGCTAGCTTCTCAAAACTTGACACAATGAAGTAGTTCCATGTTCTATCTCTATGGTTTGTTTCTGCTTGATGTAGCCCTAAGCAGAGCCTGTCGGGCACAAACTTTCATTGAAAAGGTCTTCCAAGCTTCCAAAAAACCATGAGTCTCCTGAATTCTCAGCATATATTTTTTCATCCAATCTTCACAATACTTTCAGGTAATCATCACTACAACAATCTCACTTGGCTGCCCAAGTTTTGTAATTCTAGGTTGAATCATTCGTTTGCACTAACAGTTTCGATTGTTAGGTTTCACTCTGTTTTCTCCTATATGGATAGATGTAGTTGGAACTGTAAATCAAACACGGTTTGTGCTAGCTTCTTGAAACTTCACAGAATGAAGTAGTTCTAAGTGCTATCTCTATGCATTGTTTCCTCTTGATGTAGCCCTAAGCAGAGATGGGCGAAAAACACCTTCATTGAAAGGGGTTTCCAATCTTCCAAAAAACTACAAAAGTCCTGAAATATCAGCATACATTTTTTCATCCAATCTTCATGATACTTTCAGGTAATGGTCACTACAACAATCCCACTTGGCTGCCCAACTTTCGTTCTTCTAGGTTGAAGCATTAATTTGCAGTAACAGTTTCAATTTTCACGTTTCACTCTGTTTTCTCATATACGGATAGGTGTAGTTAGAACGCTAAATCAAACACGGTTTGTGCTAGCTTCTTGAAACCTGACACAATGAATTAGTTCCATGTTCTATCTCTATGGTTTGTTTTCGCTTGATTAAGCCCTAAGCAGAGACTTGCGGGCAAACACCTTCATTGAAAAGGTCTTCCAAGCTTCCAAAAAACCGTGAGTCTCCTGAATTCTCAGCATATATTTTTTCATGCAATCTTCACAATACTTTCAGGTAATCATCAATACAACAATCTCACTTGGCTGCCCAAGTTTCGTACTTCTAGGTTGAAGCATTCGTTTGCACTAACAGTTTCGATTGTTAGGTTTCACTCTGTTTTCTGCTATATGGATAGATCTAGTTGGAACCGTAAATCAAACACGGTTTGTGCTAGCTTCTTGAAACTTCACAGAATGAAGTAGTTCTAAGTGCTATCTCTATGGATTGCTTCCTCTTGATGTAGCCCTAAGCAGAGATGGGCGAAAAACACCTTCATTGAAAGGGGTTTCCTATCTTCCAAAAAACTACAAAAGTCCTGAAATATCAGCATACATTTTTTCATCCAATCTTCATGATACTTTCAGGTAATGGTCACTACAACAATCCCACTTGGCTGCCCAACTTTCGTTCTTCTAGGTTGAAGGATTCGTTTGCAGTAACAGTTTCAATTTTCACGTTTCACTCTGTTTTCTCATATACGGATAGGTGTAGTTAGAAGTCTAAATCAAACACGGTTTGTGCTAGCTTCTCGAAACTTGACACAATGAAGTAGTTCCATGTTCTATCTCTATGGTTTGTTTCTGCTTGATGTAGCCCTAAGCAGAGCCTGTCGGGCACAAACTTTCATTGAAAAGGTCTTCCAAGCTTCCAAAAAACCATGAGTCTCCTGAATTCTCAGCATATATTTTTTCATCCAATCTTCACAATACTTTCAGGTAATCATCACTACAACAATCTCACTTGGCTGCCCAAGTTTTGTAATTCTAGGTTGAATCATTCGTTTGCACTAACAGTTTCGATTGTTAGGTTTCACTCTGTTTTCTCCTATATGGATAGATGTAGTTGGAAATGTAAATCAAACACGGTTTGTGCTAGCTTCTTGAAACTTCACAGAATGAAGTAGTTCTAAGTGCTATCTCTATGCATTGTTTCCTCTTGATGTAGCCCTAAGCAGAGATGGGCGAAAAACACCTTCATTGAAAGGGGTTTCCAATCTTCCAAAAAACTACAAAAGTCCTGAAATATCAGCATACATTTTTTCATCCAATCTTCATGATACTTTCAGGTAATGGTCACTACAACAATCCCACTTGGCTGCCCAATTTTCTTTCTTCTAGGTTGAAGCATTCGTTTGCAGTAACAGTTTCAATTTTCACGTTTCACTCTGTTTTCTCATATACGGATAGGTGTAGTTAGAAGTCTAAATCAAACACGGTTTGTGCTAGCTTCTCAAAACTTGACACAATGAAGTAGATCCATGTTCTATCTCTATGGTTTGTTTCTGCTTGATGTAGCCCTAAGCAGAGCCTGTCGGGCACAAACTTTCATTGAAAAGGTCTTCCATGCTTCCAAAAAACCATGAGTCTCCTGAATTCTCAGCATATATTTTTTCATACAATCTTCACAATACTTTCAGGTAATCATCACTACAACAATCTCACTTGGCTGCCCAAGTTTTGTAATTCTAGGTTGAATCATTCGTTTGCACTAACAGTTTCGATTGTTAGGTTTCACTCTGTTTTCTCCTATATGGATAGATGTAGTTGGAACTGTAAATCAAACACGGTTTGTGCTAGCTTCTTGAAACTTCACAGAATGAAGTAGTTCTAAGTGCTATCTCTATGCATTGTTTCCTCTTGATGTAGCCCTAAGCAGAGATGGGCGAAAAACACCTTCATTGAAAGGGGTTTCCAATCTTCCAAAAAACTACAAAAGTCCTGAAATATCAGCATACATTTTTTCATCCAATCTTCATGATACTTTCAGGTAATGGTCACTACAACAATCCCACTTGGCTGCCCAACTTTCGTTCTTCTAGGTTGAAGCATTCCTTTGCAGTAACAGTTTCAATTTTCACGTTTCACTCTGTTTTCTCATATACGGATAGGTGTAGTTAGAACGCTAAATCAAACACGGTTTGTGCTAGCTTCTTGAAACCTGACACAATGAAGTAGTTCCATGTTCTATCTCTATGGTTTGTTTTCGCTTGATTAAGCCCTAAGCAGAGACTTGCGGGCAAACACCTTCATTGAAAAGGTCTTCCAAGCTTCCAAAAAACCATGAGTCTCCTGAATTCTCAGCATATATTTTTTCATGCAATCTTCACAATACTTTCAGGTAATCATCAATACAACAATCTCACTTGGCTGCCCAAGTTTCGTACTTCTAGGTTGAAGCATTCGTTTGCACTAACAGTTTCGATTGTTAGGTTTCACTCTGTTTTCTGCTATATGGATAGATCTAGTTGGAACCGTAAATCAAACACGGTTTGTGCTAGCTTCTTGAAACTTCACAGAATGAAGTAGTTCTAAGTGCTATCTCTATGGATTGCTTCCTCTTGATGTAGCCCTAAGCAGAGATGGGCGAAAAACACCTTCATTGAAAGGGTTTCCAATCTTCCAAGAAACTACAAAAGTCCTGAAATATCAGCATACATTTTTTCATCCAATCTTCATGATACTTTCAGGTAATGGTCACTACAACAATCCCACTTGGCTGCCCAACTTTCGTTCTTCTAGGTTGAAGCATTCGTTTGCAGTAACAGTTTCAATTTTCACGTTTCACTCTGTTTTCTCATATACGAATAGGTGTAGTTAGAAGTCTAAATCAAACACGGTTTGTGCTAGCTTCTCAAAACTTGATACAATGAAGTAGTTCCATGTTCTATCTCTATGGTTTGTTTCTGCTTGATGTAGCCCTAAGCAGAGCCTGTCGGGCACAAACTTTCATTGAAAAGGTCTTCCAAGCTTCCAAAAAACCATGAGTCTCCTGAATTCTCAGCATATATTTTTTCATCCAATCTTCACAATACTTTCAGGTAATCATCACTACAACAATCTCACTTGGCTGCCCAAGTTTTGTAATTCTAGGTTGAATCATTCGTTTGCACTAACAGTTTCGATTGTTAGGTTTCACTCTGCTTTCTCCTATATGGATAGATGTAGTTGGAACTGTAAATCAAACACGGTTTGTGCTAGCTTCTTGAAACTTCACAGAATGAAGTAGTTCTAAGTGCTATCTCTATGCATTGTTTCCTCTTGATGTAGCCCTAAGCAGAGATGGGCGAAAAACACCTTCATTGAAAGGGGTTTCCAATCTTCCAAAAAACTACAAAAGTCCTGAAATATCAGCATACATTTTTTCATCCAATCTTCATGATACTTTCAGGTAATGGTCACTACAACAATCCCACTTGGCTGCCCAACTTTCGTTCTTCTAGGTTGAAGCATTCGTTTGCAGTAACAGTTTCAATTTTCACGTTTCACTCTGTTTTCTCATATACGGATAGGTGTAGTTAGAACGCTAAATCAAACATGGTTTGTGCTAGCTTCTTGAAACCTGACACAATGAAGTAGTTCCATGTTCTATCTCTATGGTTTGTTTTCGCTTGATTAAGCCCTAAGCAGAGACTTGCGGGCAAACACCTTCATTGAAAAGGTCTTCCAAGCTTCCAAAAAACCGTGAGTCTCCTGAATTCTCAGCATATATTTTTTCATGCAATCTTCACAATACTTTCAGGTAATCATCAATACAACAATCTCACTTGGCTGCCCAAGTTTCGTACTTCTAGGTTGAAGCATTCGTTTGCACTAACAGTTTCGATTGTTAGGTTTCACTCTGTTTTCTGCTATATGGATAGATCTAGTTGGAACCGTAAATCAAACACGGTTTGTGCTAGCTTCTTGAAACTTCACAGAATGAAGTAGTTCTAAGTGCTATCTCTATGCATTGTTTCCTCTTGATGTAGCCCTAAGCAGAGATGGGCGAAAAACACCTTCATTGAAAGGGGTTTCCAATCTTCCAAAAAACTACAAAAGTCCTGAAATATCAGCATACATTTTTTCATCCAATCTTCATGATACTTTCAGGTAATGGTCACTACAACAATCCCACTTGGCTGCCCAATTTTCGTTCTTCTAGGTTGAAGCATTCGTTTGCAGTAACTGTTTCAATTTTCACGTTTCACTCTGTTTTCTCATATACGGATAGGTGTAGTTAGAATGATAAATCAAACACGGTTTGTGCTAGCTTCTTGAAACCTGACACAATGAAGTAGTTCCGTGTTCTATCTCTATGGTTTGTTTTCGCTTGATTAAGCCCTAAGCAGAGACTTGCGGGCAAACACCTTCATTGAAAAGGTCTTCCAAGCTTCCAAAAAACCATGAGTCTCCTGAATTCTCAGCATATATTTTTTCATCCAATCTTCACAATACTTTCAGGTAATCATCACTACAACAATCTCACTTGGCTGCCCAAGTTTCGTACTTCTAGGTTGAAGCATTCGTTTGCACTAACAGTTTGGATTGTTAGGTTTCACTCTGTTTTCTCCTATATGGATAGATGTAGTTGGAACTGTAAATCAAACACGGTTTGTGCTAGCTTCTTGAAACTTCACAGAATGAAGTAGTTCTAAGTGCTATCTCCATGGATTGCTTCCTCTTGATGTAGCCCTAAGCAGAGATGGGCGAAAAACACCTTCATTGAAAGGGGTTTCCTATCTTCCAAAAAACTACAAAAGTCCTGAAATATCAGCATACATTTTTTCATCCAATCTTCATGATACTTTCAGGTAATGGTCACTACAACAATCCCACTTGGCTGCCCAACTTTCGTTCTTCTAGGTTGAAGGATTCGTTTGCAGTAACAGTTTCAATTTTCACGTTTCACTCTGTTTTCTCATATACGGATAGGTGTAGTTAGAAGTCTAAATCACACACGGTTTGTGCTAGCTTCTCGAAACTTGACACAATGAAGTAGTTCCATGTTCTATCTCTATGGTTTGTTTCTGCTTGATGTAGCCCTAAGCAGAGCCTGTCGGGCACAAACTTTCATTGAAAAGGTCTTCCAAGCTTCCAAAAAACCATGAGTCTCCTGAATTCTCAGCATATATTTTTTCATCCAATCTTCACAATACTTTCAGGTAATCATCACTACAACAATCTCACTTGGCTGCAAAAGTTTTGTAATTCTAGGTTGAATCATTCGTTTGCAATAATAGTTTCGATTGTTAGGTTTCACTCTGTTTTCTCCTATATGGGTAGATGTAGTTGGAACTGTAAATCAAACACAGTTTGTGCTAGCTTCTTGAAACTTCACAGAATGAAGTAGTTCTAAGTGCTATCTCTATGCATTGTTTCCTCTTGATGTAGCCCTAAGAAGAGATGGGCGAAAAACACCTTCATTGAAAGGGGTTTCCAATCTTCCAAAAAACTACAAAAGTCCTGAAATATCAGCATACATTTTTTCATCCAATCTTCATGATACTTTCAGGTAATGGTCACTACAACAATCCCACTTGGCTGCCCAACTTTCTTTCTTCTAGGTTGAAGCATTCGTTTGCAGTAACAGTTTCAATTTTCACGTTTCACTCTGTTTTCTCATATACGGATAGGTGTAGTTAGAACGCTAAATCAAACACGGTTTGTGCTAGCTTCTTGAAACCTGACACAATGAAGTAGTTCCATGTTCTATCTCTATGGTTTGTTTTCGCTTGATTAAGCCCTAAGCAGAGACTTGCGGGCAAACACCTTCATTGAAAAGGTCTTCCAAGCTTCCAAAAAACCATGCGTCTCCTGAATTCTCAGCATATATTTTTTCATCCAATCTTCACAATACTTTCAGGTAATCATCACTACAACAATCTCACTTGGCTGCCCACGTTTCGTACTTCTAGGTTGAAGCATTCGTTTGCACTAACAGTTTCGATTGTTAGGTTTCACTCTGTTTTCTGCTATATGGATAGATCTAGTTGGAACCGTAAATCAAACACGGTTTGTGCTAGCTTCTTGAAACTTCACAGAATGAAGTAGTTCTAAGTGCTATCTCTATGGATTGTTTCCTCTTGATGTAGCCCTAAGCAGAGATGGACGAAAAACACCTTCATTGAAAGGGGTTTCCAATCTTCCAAAAAACTACAAAAGTCCTGAAATATCTGCATACATTTTTTCATCCAATCTTCATGTTTCTTTCAGGTAATGGTCACTACAACAATCCCACTTGGCTGCCCAACTTTCGTTCTTCTAGGTTGAAGCATTCGTTTGCAGTAACAGTTTCAATTTTCACGTTTCACTCTGTTTTCTCATATACGGATAGGTGTAGTTAGAACGCTAAATCAAACACGGTTTGTGCTAGCTTCTTGAAACCTGACACAATGAAGTAGTTCCATGTTCTATCTCTATGGTTTGTTTTCGCTTGATTAAGCCCTAAGCAGAGACTTGCGGGCAAACACCTTCATTGAAAAGGTCTTCCAAGCTTCCAAAAAACCATGAGTCTCCTGAATTCTCAGCATATATTTTTTCATCCAATCTTCACAATACTTTCAGGTAATCATCACTACAACAATCTCACTTGGCTGCCCAAGTTTCGTACTTCTAGGTTGAAGCATTCGTTTGCACTAACAGTTTCGATTGTTTGGTTTCACTCTGTTTTCTGCTATATGGATAGATGTAGTTGGAACCGTAAATCAAACACGGTTTGTGCTAGCTTCTTGAAACTTCACAGAATGAAGTAGTTCTAAGTTCTATCTCTATGGATTGTTTCCTCTTGATGTAGCCCTAAGCAGAGATGGGCGAAAAACACCTTCATTGAAAACGGTTTCCAATCTTCCAAAAAACTACAAAAGTCCTGAAATATCAGCATACATTTTTTCATCCAATCTTCATGATACTTTCAGGTAATGGTCACTACAACAATCCCACTTGGCTGCCCAACTTTCGTTCTTCTAGGTTGAAGCATTCGTTTGCAGTAACAGTTTCAATTTTCACGTTTCACTCTGTTTTCTCATATACGGATAGGTGTAGTTAGAACTCTAAATCAAACACGGTTTGTGCTAGCTTCTTGAAACTTGACACAATGAAGTAGTTCCATGTTCTATCTCTATGGTTTGTTTCTGCTTGATGTAGCCCTAAGCAGAGCCTGTCGGGCAAACACCTTCATTGAAAAGGTCTTCCAAGCTTCCAAAAAACCATGAGTCTCCTGAATTCTCAGCATATATTTTTTCATCCAATCTTCACAATACTTTCAGGTAATCATCACTACAACAATCTCACTTGGCTGCCCAAGTTTCGAACTTCTAGGTTGAAACATTCGTTTGCACTAACAGTTTCGATTGTTAGGTTTCACTCTGTTTTCTCTTATATGGATAGATATAGTTGGAACTGTAAATCAAACACGGTTTGTGCTAGCTTCTTGAAACTTCACAGAATGAAGTAGTTCTAAGTGCTATCTCTATGGATTGTTTCCTCTTGATGTAGCCCTAAGCAGAGATGGGCGAAAAACACCTTCATTGAAAGGGGTTTCCAATCTTCCAAAATCTACAAAATTCCTGAAATCTCTGCATATATTTTTTCATCCAATCTTCATGATACTTTCAGGTAATGGTCACTACAACAATCCCACTTGGCTGCCCAACTTTCGTTCTTCTAGGTTGAAGCATTCCTTTGCAGTAACAGTTTCAATTTTCACGTTTCACTCTGTTTTCTCATATACGGATAGGTGTAGTTAGAACTCTAAATCAAAAACGGTTTGTGCTAGCTTCTTGAAACTTGACACAATGAAGTAGTTCCATGTTCTATCTCTATGGTTTGTTTCTGCTTGATTAAGCCCTAAGCAGAGCCAGTCGGAAACAAACTTTCATTGAAAAGGTCTTCCAAGCTTCCAAAAAACCATGAGTCTCCTGAATTCTCAGCATATATTTTTTCATCCAATCTTCACAATACTTTCAGGTAATCATCACTACAACAATCTCACTTGGCTGCCCAAGTTTTGTACTTCTAGGTTGAAGCATTCGTTTGCACTAACAGTTTCGATTGTTTGGTTTCACTCTGTTTTCTGCTATATGGATAGATGTAGTTGGAACCGTAAATCAAACACGGTGTGTGCTAGCTTCTTGAAACTTCACAGAATGAAGTAGTTCTAAGTGCTATCTCTATGCATTGTTTCCTCTTGATGTAGCCCTAAGCAGAGATGGGCGAAAAACACCTTCATTGAAAGGGGTTTCCAATCTTCCAAAAAACTACAAAAGTCCTGAAATATCAGCATACATTTTTTCATCCAATCTTCATGATACTTTCAGGTAATGGTCACTACAACAATCCCACTTGGCTGCCCAACTTTCGTTCTTCTAGGTTGAAGCATTCCTTTGCAGTAACAGTTTCAATTTTCACGTTTCACTCTGTTCTCTCATATACGGATAGGTGTAGTTAGAACGCTAAATCAAACACGGTTTGTGCTAGCTTCTTGAAACCTGACACAATGAAGTAGTTCCATGTTCTATCTCTATGGTTTGTTTTCGCTTGATTAAGCCCTAAGCAGAGACTTGCGGGCAAACACCTTCATTGAAAAGGTCTTCCAAGCTTCCAAAAAACCATGAGTCTCCTGAATTCTCAGCATATATTTTTTCATGCAATCTTCACAATACTTTCAGGTAATCATCAATACAACAATCTCACTTGGCTGCCCAAGTTTCGTACTTCTAGGTTGAAGCATTCGTTTGCACTAACAGTTTCGATTGTTAGGTTTCACTCTGTTTTCTGCTATATGGATAGATCTAGTTGGAACCGTAAATCAAACACGGTTTGTGCTAGCTTCTCAGAACTTGACACAATGAAGTAGTTCCATGTTCTATCTCTATGGTTTGTTTCTGCTTGATGTAGCCCTAAGCAGAGCCTGTCGGGCACAAACTTTCATTGAAAAGGTCTTCCATGCTTCCAAAAAACCATGAGTCTCCTGAATTCTAAGCATATATTTTTTCATCCAATCTTCACAATACTTTCAGGTAATCATCACTACAACAATCTCACTTGGCTGCCCAAGTTTTGTAATTCTAGGTTGAATCATTCGTTTGCACTAACAGTTTCGATTGTTAGGTTTCACTCTGTTTTCTCCTATATGGATAGATGTAGTTGGAACTGTAAATCAAACACGGTTTGTGCTAGCTTCTTGAAACTTCACAGAATGAAGTAGTTCTAAGTGCTATCTCTATGCATTGTTTCCTCTTGATGTAGCCCTAAGCAGAGATGGGCGAAAAACACCTTCATTGAAAGGGGTTTCCAATCTTCCAAAAAACTACAAAAGTCCTGAAATATCAGCATACATTTTTTCATCCAATCTTCATGATACTTTCAGGTAATGGTCACTACAACAATCCCACTTGGCTGCCCAACTTTCGTTCTTCTAGGTTGAAGCATTCCTTTGCAGTAACAGTTTCAATTTTCACGTTTCACTCTGTTCTCTCATATACGGATAGGTGTAGTTAGAACGCTAAATCAAACACGGTTTGTGCTAGCTTCTTGAAACCTGACACAATGAAGTAGTTCCATGTTCTATCTCTATGGTTTGTTTTCGCTTGATTAAGCCCTAAGCAGAGACTTGCGGGCAAACACCTTCATTGAAAAGGTCTTCCAAGCTTCCAAAAAACCATGAGTCTCCTGAATTCTCAGCATATATTTTTTCATGCAATCTTCACAATACTTTCAGGTAATCATCAATACAACAATCTCACTTGGCTGCCCAAGTTTCGTACTTCTAGGTTGAAGCATTCGTTTGCACTAACAGTTTCGATTGTTAGGTTTCACTCTGTTTTCTGCTATATGGATAGATCTAGTTGGAACCGTAAATCAAACACGGTTTGTGCTAGCTTCTTGAAACTTCACAGAATGAAGTAGTTCTAAGTGCTATCTCTATGGATTGCTTCCTCTTGATGTAGCCCTAAGCAGAGATGGGCGAAAAACACCTTCATTGAAAGGGGTTTCCAATCTTCCAAAAAACTACAAAATTCCTGAAATATCAGCATACATTTTTTCATCCAATCTTCATGATACTTTCAGGTAATGGTCACTACAACAATCCCACTTGGCTGCCCAACTTTCGTTCTTCTAGGTTGAAGCATTCGTTTGCAGTAACAGTTTCAATTTTCACGTTTCACTCTGTTTTCTCATATACGGATAGGTGTAGTTAGAACTCTAAATCAAACACGGTTTGTGCTAGCTTCTCGAAACTTGACACAATGAAGTAGTTCCTTGTTCTATCTCTATGGTTTGTTTCTGCTTGATGTACCCCTAAGCAGAGCCTGTCGGGCACAAACTTTCATTGAAAAGGTCTTCCAAGCTTCCAAAAAACCATGAGTCTCCTGAATTCTCAGCATATATTTTTTCATCCAATCTTCACAATACTTTCAGGTAATCATCACTACAACAATCTCACTTGGCTGCCCAAGTTTTGTAATTCTAGGTTGAATCATTCGTTTGCACTAACAGTTTCGATTGTTAGGTTTCACTCTGTTTTCTCCTATATGGATAGATGTAGTTGGAAATGTAAATCAAACACGGTTTGTGCTAGCTTCTTGAAACTTCACAGAATGAAGTAGTTCTAAGTGCTATCTCTATGCATTGTTTCCTCTTGATGTAGCCCTAAGAAGAGATGGGCGAAAAACACCTTCATTGAAAGGGGTTTCCAATCTTCCAAAAAACTACAAAAGTCCTGAAATATCAGCATACATTTTTTCATCCAATCTTCATGATACTTTCAGGTAATGGTCACTACAACAATCCCACTTGGCTGCCCAACTTTCTTTCTTCTAGGTTGAAGCATTCGTTTGCAGTAACAGTTTCAATTTTCACGTTTCACTCTGTTTTCTCATATACGGATAGGTGTAGTTAGAACGCTAAATCAAACACGGTTTGTGCTAGCTTCTTGAAACCTGACACAATGAAGTAGTTCCATGTTCTATCTCTATGGTTTGTTTTCGCTTGATTAAGCCCTAAGCAGAGACTTGCGGGCAAACACCTTCATTGAAAAGGTCTTCCAAGCTTCCAAAAAACCATGCGTCTCCTGAATTCTCAGCATATATTTTTTCATCCAATCTTCACAATACTTTCAGGTAATCATCACTACAACAATCTCACTTGGCTGCCCAAGTTTCGTACTTCTAGGTTGAAGCATTCGTTTGCACTAACAGTTTCGATTGTTAGGTTTCACTCTGTTTTCTGCTATATGGATAGATCTAGTTGGAACCGTAAATCAAACACGGTTTGTGCTAGCTTCTTGAAACTTCACAGAATGAAGTAGTTCTAAGTGCTATCTCTATGGATTGTTTCCTCTTGATGTAGCCCTAAGCAGAGATGGACGAAAAACACCTTCATTGAAAGGGGTTTCCAATCTTCCAAAAAACTACAAAAGTCCTGAAATATCTGCATACATTTTTTCATCCAATCTTCATGTTTCTTTCAGGTAATGGTCACTACAACAATCCCACTTGGCTGCCCAACTTTCGCTCTTCTAGGTTGAAGCATTCGTTTGCAGTAACAGTTTCAATTTTCACGTTTCACTCTGTTTTCTCATATACGGATAGGTGTAGTTAGAACGCTAAATCAAACACGGTTTGTGCTAGCTTCTTGAAACCTGACACAATGAAGTAGTTCCATGTTCTATCTCTATGGTTTGTTTTCGCTTGATTAAGCCCTAAGCAGAGACTTGCGGGCAAACACCTTCATTGAAAAGGTCTTCCAAGCTTCCAAAAAACCATGAGTCTCCTGAATTCTCAGCATATATTTTTTCATCCAATCTTCACAATACTTTCAGGTAATCATCACTACAACAATCTCACTTGGCTGCCCAAGTTTCGTACTTCTAGGTTGAAGCATTCGTTTGCACTAACAGTTTCGATTGTTTGGTTTCACTCTGTTTTCTGCTATATGGATAGATGTAGTTGGAACCGTAAATCAAACACGGTTTGTGCTAGCTTCTTGAAACTTCACAGAATGAAGTAGTTCTAAGTTCTATCTCTATGGATTGTTTCCTCTTGATGTAGCCCTAAGCAGAGATGGGCGAAAAACACCTTCATTGAAAACGGTTTCCAATCTTCCAAAAAACTACAAAAGTCCTGAAATATCAGCATACATTTTTTCATCCAATCTTCATGATACTTTCAGGTAATGGTCACTACAACAATCCCACTTGGCTGCCCAACTTTCGTTCTTCTAGGTTGAAGCATTCGTTTGCAGTAACAGTTTCAATTTTCACGTTTCACTCTGTTTTCTCATATACGGATAGGTGTAGTTAGAAGTCTAAATCAAACACGGTTTGTGCTAGCTTCTCGAAACTTGACACAATGAAGTAGTTCCATGTTCTATCTCTATGGTTTGTTTCTGCTTGATGTAGCCCTAAGCAGAGCCTGTCGGGCAAACACCTTCATTGAAAAGGTCTTCCAAGCTTCCAAAAAACCATGAGTCTCCTGAATTCTCAGCATATATTTTTTCATCCAATCTTCACAATACTTTCAGGTAATCATCACTACAACAATCTCACTTGGCTGCCCAAGTTTCGTACTTCTAGGTTGAAACATTCGTTTGCACTAACAGTTTCGATTGTTAGGTTTCACTCTGTTTTCTCCTATATGGATAGATATAGTTGGAACTGTAAATCAAACACGGTTTGTGCTAGCTTCTTGAAACTTCACAGAATGAAGTAGTTCTAAGTGCTATCTCTATGGATTGTTTCCTCTCGATGTAGCCCTAAGCAGAGATGGGCGAAAAACACCTTCATTGAAAGGGGTTTCCAATCTTCCAAAATCTACAAAATTCCTGAAATCTCTGCATATATTTTTTCATCCAATCTTCATGATACTTTCAGGTAATGGTCACTACAACAATCCCACTTGGCTGCCCAACTTTCGTTCTTCTAGGTTGAAGCATTCCTTTGCAGTAACAGTTTCAATTTTCACGTTTCACTCTGTTTTCTCATATACGGATAGGTGTAGTTAGAACTCTAAATCAAAAACGGTTTGTGCTAGCTTCTTGAAACTTGACACAATGAAGTAGTTCCATGTTCTATCTCTATGCTTTGTTTCTGCTTGATTAAGCCCTAAGCAGAGCCAGTCGGAAACAAACTTTCATTGAAAAGGTCTTCCAAGCTTCCAAAAAACCATGAGTCTCCTGAATTCTCAGCATATATTTTTTCATCCAATCTTCACAATACTTTCAGGTAATCATCACTACAACAATCTCACTTGGCTGCCCAAGTTTTGTACTTCTAGGTTGAAGCATTCGTTTGCACTAACAGTTTCGATTGTTTGGTTTCACTCTGTTTTCTGCTATATGGATAGATGTAGTTGGAACCGTAAATCAAACACGGTTTGTGCTAGCTTCTTGAAACTTCACAGAATGAAGTAGTTCTAAGTGCTATCTCTATGGATTGTTTCCTCTTGATGTAGCCCTAAGCAGAGATGGGCGAAAAACACCTTCATTGAAAGGGGTTTCCAATCTTCCAAAAAACTACAAAAGTCCTGAAATATCAGCATACATTTTTTCATCCAATCTTCATGATACTTTCAGGTAATGGTCACTACAACAATCCCACTTGGCTGCCCAACTTTCGTTCTTCTAGGTTGAAGCATTCCTTTGCAGTAACAGTTTCAATTTTCACGTTTCACTCTGTTTTCTCATATACGGATAGGTGTAGTTAGAACTCTAAATCAAAAACGGTTTGTGCTAGCTTCTTGAAACTTGACACAATGAAGTAGTTCCATGTTCTATCTCTATGGTTTGTTTCTGCTTGATTAAGCCCTAAGCAGAGCCAGTCAGAAACAAACTTTCATTGAAAAGGTCTTCCAAGCTTCCAAAAAACCATGAGTCTCCTGAATTCTCAGCATATATTTTTTCATCCAATCTTCACAATACTTTCAGGTAATCATCACTACAACAATCTCACTTGGCTGCCCAAGTTTCGTACTTCTAGGTTGAAGCATTCGTTTGCACTAACAGTTTCGATTGTTAGGTTTCACTCTGTTTTCTGCTATATGGATAGATCTAGTTGGAACCGTAAATCAAACACGGTTTGTGCTAGCTTCTTGAAACTTCACAGAATGAAGTAGTTCTAAGTGCTATCTCTATGGATTGTTTCCTCTTGATGTAGCCCTAAGCAGAGATGGGCAAAAAACACCTTCATTGAAAGGGGTTTCCAATCTTCCAAAAAACTACAAAAGTCCTGAAATATCAGCATACATTTTTTCATCCAATCTTCATGATACTTTCAGGTAATGGTCACTACAACAATCCCACTTGGCTGCCCAACTTTCGTTCTTCTAGGTTGAAGCATTCGTTTGCAGTAACAGTTTCAATTTTCACGTTTCACTCTGTTTTCTCATATACGGATAGGTGTAGTTAGAAGTCTAAATCAAACACGGTTTGTGCTAGCTTCTCGAAACTTGACACAATGAAGTAGTTCCTTGTTCTATCTCTATGGTTTGTTTCTGCTTGATGTAGCCCTAAGCAGAGCCTGTCGGGCACAAACTTTCATTGAAAAGGTCTTCCAAGCTTCCAAAAAACCATGAGTCTCCTGAATTCTCAGCATATATTTTTTCATCCAATCTTCACAATACTTTCAGGTAATCATCACTACAACAATCTCACTTGGCTGCCCAAGTTTTGTAATTCTAGGTTGAATCATTCGTTTGCACTAACAGTTTCGATTGTTAGGTTTCACTCTGTTTTCTCCTATATGGATAGATGTAGTTGGAAATGTAAATCAAACACGGTTTGTGCTAGCTTCTTGAAACTTCACAGAATGAAGTAGTTCTAAGTGCTATCTCTATGCATTGTTTCCTCTTGATGTAGCCCTAAGAAGAGATGGGCGAAAAACACCTTCATTGAAAGGGGTTTCCAATCTTCCAAAAAACTACAAAAGTCCTGAAATATCAGCATACATTTTTTCATCCAATCTTCATGATACTTTCAGGTAATGGTCACTACAACAATCCCACTTGGCTGCCCAACTTTCTTTCTTCTAGGTTGAAGCATTCGTTTGCAGTAACAGTTTAAATTTTCACGTTTCACTCTGTTTTCTCATATACGGATAGGTGTAGTTAGAACGCTAAATCAAACACGGTTTGTGCTAGCTTTTTGAAACCTGACACAATGAAGTAGTTCCATGTTCTATCTCTATGGTTTGTTTTCGCTTGATTAAGCCCTAAGCAGAGACTTGCGGGCAAACACCTTCATTGAAAAGGTCTTCCAAGCTTCCAAAAAACCATGCGTCTCCTGAATTCTCAGCATATATTTTTTCATCCAATCTTCACAATACTTTCAGGTAATCATCACTACAACAATCTCACTTGGCTGCCCAAGTTTCGTACTTCTAGGTTGAAGCATTCGTTTGCACTAACAGTTTCGATTGTTAGGTTTCACTCTGTTTTCTGCTATATGGATAGATCTAGTTGGAACCGTAAATCAAACACGGTTTGTGCTAGCTTCTTGAAACTTCACAGAATGAAGTAGTTCTAAGTGCTATCTCTATGGATTGTTTCCTCTTGATGTAGCCCTAAGCAGAGATGGACGAAAAACACCTTCATTGAAAGGGGTTTCCAATCTTCCAAAAAACTACAAAAGTCCTGAAATATCTGCATACATTTTTTCATCCAATCTTCATGTTTCTTTCAGGTAATGGTCACTACAACAATCCCACTTGGCTGCCCAACTTTCGTTCTTCTAGGTTGAAGCATTCGTTTGCAGTAACAGTTTCAATTTTCACGTTTCACTCTGTTTTCTCATATACGGATAGGTGTAGTTAGAACGCTAAATCAAACACGGTTTGTGCTAGCTTCTTGAAACCTGACACAATGAAGTAGTTCCATGTTCTATCTCTATGGTTTGTTTTCGCTTGATTAAGCCCTAAGCAGAGACTTGCGGGCAAACACCTTCATTGAAAAGGTCTACCAAGCTTCCAAAAAACCATGAGTCTCCTGAATTCTCAGCATATATTTTTTCATCCAATCTTCACAATACTTTCAGGTAATCATCACTACAACAATCTCACTTGGCTGCCCAAGTTTCGTACTTCTAGGTTGAAGCATTCGTTTGCACTAACAGTTTCGATTGTTTGGTTTCACTCTGTTTTCTGCTATATGGATAGATGTAGTTGGAACCGTAAATCAAACACGGTTTGTGCTAGCTTCTTGAAACTTCACAGAATGAAGTAGTTCTAAGTTCTATCTCTATGGATTGTTTCCTCTTGATGTAGCCCTAAGCAGAGATGGGCGAAAAACACCTTCATTGAAAACGGTTTCCAATCTTCCAAAAAACTACAAAAGTCCTGAAATATCAGCATACATTTTTTCATCCAATCTTCATGATACTTTCAGGTAATGGTCACTACAACAATCCCACTTGGCTGCCCAACTTTCGTTCTTCTAGGTTGAAGCATTCGTTTGCAGTAACAGTTTCAATTTTCACGTTTCACTCTGTTTTCTCATATACGGATAGGTGTAGTTAGAACTCTAAATCAAACACGGTTTGTGCTAGCTTCTCGAAACTTGACACAATGAAGTAGTTCCATGTTCTATCTCTATGGTTTGTTTCTGCTTGATGTAGCCCTAAGCAGAGCCTGTCGGGCAAACACCTTCATTGAAAAGGTCTTCCAAGCTTCCAAAAAACCATGAGTCTCCTGAATTCTCAGCATATATTTTTTCATCCAATCTTCACAATACTTTCAGGTAATCATCACTACAACAATCTCACTTGGCTGCCCAAGTTTCGTACTTCTAGGTTGAAACATTCGTTTGCACTAACAGTTTCGATTGTTAGGTTTCACTCTGTTTTCTCTTATATGGATAGATATAGTTGGAACTGTAAATCAAACACGGTTTGTGCTAGCTTCTTGAAACTTCACAGAATGAAGTAGTTCTAAGTGCTATCTCTATGGATTGTTTCCTCTTGATGTAGCCCTAAGCAGAGATGGGCGAAAAACACCTTCATTGAAAGGGGTTTCCAATCTTCCAAAATCTACAAAATTCCTGAAATCTCTGCATATATTTTTTCATCCAATCTTCATGATACTTTCAGGTAATGGTCACTACAACAATCCCACTTGGCTGCCCAACTTTCGTTCTTCTAGGTTGAAGCATTCCTTTGCAGTAACAGTTTCAATTTTCACGTTTCACTCTGTTTTCTCATATACGGATAGGTGTAGTTAGAACTCTAAATCAAAAACGGTTTGTGCTAGCTTCTTGAAACTTGACACAATGAAGTAGTTCCATGTTCTATCTCTATGGTTTGTTTCTGCTTGATTAAGCCCTAAGCAGAGCCAGTCGGAAACAAACTTTCATTGAAAAGGTCTTCCAAGCTTCCAAAAAACCATGAGTCTCCTGAATTCTCAGCATATATTTTTTCATCCAATCTTCACAATACTTTCAGGTAATCATCACTACAACAATCTCACTTGGCTGCCCAAGTTTTGTACTTCTAGGTTGAAGCATTCGTTTGCACTAACAGTTTCGATTGTTTGGTTTCACTCTGTTTTCTGCTATATGGATAGATGTAGTTGGAACCGTAAATCAAACACGGTTTGTGCTAGCTTCTTGAAACTTCACAGAATGAAGTAGTTCTAAGTGCTATCTCTATGGATTGTTTCCTCTTGATGTAGCCCTAAGAAGAGATGGGCGAAAAACACCTTCATTGAAAGGGGTTTCCAATCTTCCAAAAAACTACAAAAGTCCTGAAATATCAGCATACATTTTTTCATCCAATCTTCATGATACTTTCAGGTAATGGTCACTACAACAATCCCACTTGGCTGCCAAACTTTCGTTCTTCTAGGTTGAAGCATTCGTTTGCAGTAACAGTTTCAATTTTCACGTTTCACTCTGTTTTCTCATATACGGATAGGTGTAGTTAGAACTCTAAATCAAAAACGGTTTGTGCTAGCTTCTTGAAACTTGACACAATGAAGTAGTTCCATGTTCTGTCTCTATGGTTTGTTTCTGCTTGATTAAGCCCTAAGCAGAGCCTGTCGGAAACAAACTTTCATTGAAAAGGTCTTCCAAGCTTCCAAAAAACCATGAGTCTCCTGAATTCTCAGCATATATTTTTTCATCCAATCTTCACAATACTTTCAGGTAATCATCACTACAACAATCTCACTTGGCTCCCCAAGTTTCGTACTTCTAGGTTGAAGCATTCGTTTGCACTAACAGTTTCGATTGTTAGGTTTCACTCTGTTTTCTGCTATATGGATAGATCTAGTTGGAACCGTAAATCAAACACGGTTTGTGCTAGCTTCTTGAAACTTCACAGAATGAAGTAGTTCTAAGTGCTATCTCTATGGATTGTTTCCTCTTGATGTAGCCCTAAGCAGAGATGGGCGAAAAACACCTTCATTGAAAGGGGTTTCCAATCTTCCAAAAAACTACAAAAGTCCTGAAATATCAGCATACATTTTTTCATCCAATCTTCATGATACTTTCAGGTAATGGTCACTACAACAATCCCACTTGGCTGCCCAACTTTCGTTCTTCTTGGTCTAGGTTGAAGCATTCGTTTGCAGTAACAGTTTCAATTTTCACGTTTCACTCTGTTTTCTCATATACGGATAGGTGTAGTTAGAACTCTAAATCAAAAACGGTTTGTGCTAGCTTCTTGAAACTTGACACAATGAAGTAGTTCCATGTTCTTCTCTATGGTTTGTTTCTGCTTGATTAAGCCCTAAGCAAAGCCTGTCGGAATCAAACTTTCATTGAAAAGGTCTTCCAAGCTTCCAAAAATCCATGAGTCTCCTGAATTCTCAGCATATATTTTTACTTCCAATCTTCACAATAATTTCAGGTAATCATCACTACAACAATCTCACTTGGCTGCCCAAGTTTAGTACTTCTAGGTTGAAGCATTCGTTTGCACTAACAGTTTCGATTGTTTGGTTTCACTCTGTTTTCTGCTATATGGATAGATGTAGTTGGAACCGTAAATCAAACACGGTTTGTGCTAGCTTCTTGAAACTTCACAGAATGAAGTAGTTCTAAGTTCTATCTCTATGGATTGTTTCCTCTTGATGTAGCCCTAAGCAGAGATGGGCGAAAAACACCTTCATTGAAAGGGGTGTCCAATCTTCCAAAAAACTACAAAAGTCCTGAAATATCAGCATACATTTTTTCATCCAATCTTCATGATACTTTCAGGTAATGGTCACTACAACAATCCCACTTGGCTGCCCAACTTTCGTTCTTCTAGGTTGAAGCATTCGTTTGCAGTAACAGTTTCAATTTTCACTTTTCACTCTGTTTTCTCATATACGGATAGGTGTAGTTAGAAGTCTAAATCAACACGGTTTGTGCTAGCTTCTCGAAACTTGACACAATGAAGTAGTTCCATGTTCTATCTCTATGGTTTGTTTTCGCTTGATTAAGCCCTAAGCAGAGACTTGCGGGCAAACACATTCATTGAAAAGGTCTTCCAAGCTTCCAAAAAACCATGCGTCTCCTGAATTCTCAGCATATATTTTTTCATCCAATCTTCACAATACTTTCAGGTAATCATCACTACAACAATCTCACTTGGCTGCCCAAGTTTCGTACTTCTAGGTTGAAGCATTCGTTTGCACAAACAGTTTCGATTGTTAGGTTTCACTCTGTTTTCTGCTATATGGATAGATCTAGTTGGAACCGTAAATCAAACACGGTTTGTGCTAGCTTCTTGAAACTTCACAGAATAAAGTAGTTCTAAGTGCTATCTCTATGGATTGTTTCCTCTTGATGTAGCCCTAAGCAGAGATGGGCGAAAAATGCCTTCATTTAAAGGGGTTTCCAATCTTCCAAAAAACTACAAAATTCCTGAAATATCAGCATACATTTTTTCATCCAATCTTCATGATACTTTCAGGTAATGGTCCCTGCAACAATCCCACTTGGCTGCCCAACTTTCGTTCTTCTAGGTTGAAGCATTCGTTTGCAGTAACAGTTTCAATTTTCACGTTTCACTCTGTTTTCTCATATACGGATAGGTGTAGTTAGAACCCTAAATCAAAAACGGTTTGTGCTAGCTTCTTGAAACTTGACACAATGAAGTAGTTCCATGTTCTATCTCTATGGTTTGTTTCCGCTTGATTAAGCCCTAAGCAGAGACTACAGGCAAAGACCTTCATTGAAAAGGTCTTCCAAGCTTCCAAAAAACCATGAGTCTCCTGAATTCTCAGCATATATTTTTACATCCAATCTTCACAATAATTTCAGGTAATCATCACTACAACAATCTCACTTGGCTGCCCAAGTTTCGTACTTCTAGGTTGAAGCATTCGTTTGCACTAACAGTTTCGATTGTTAGGTTTCACTCTGTTTTCTGCTATATGGATAGATCTAGTTGGAACCGTAAATCAAACACGGTTTGTGCTAGCTTCTTGAAACTTCACAGAATGAAGTAGTTCTAAGTGCTATCTCTATGGATTGCTTCCTCTTGATGTAGCCCTAAGCAGAGATGGGCGAAAAACACCTTCATTGAAAGGGGTTTCCAATCTTCCAAAAAACTACAAAAGTCCTGAAATATCAGCATACATTTTTTCATCCAATCTTCATGATACTTTCAGGTAATGGTCACTACAACAGTCCCACTTGGCTGCCCAACTTTCGTTCTTCTAGGTTGAAGGATTCGTTTGCAGTAACAGTTTCAATTTTCACGTTTCACTCTGTTTTCTCATATACGGATAGGTGTAGTTAGAAGTCTAAATCAAACACGGTTTGTGCTAGCTTCTCGAAACTTGACACAATGAAGTAGTTCCATGTTCTATCTCTATGGTTTGTTTCTGCTTGATGTAGCCCTAAGCAGAGCCTGTCGGGCACAAACTTTCATTGAAAAGGTCTTCCAAGCTTCCAAAAAACCATGAGTCTCCTGAATTCTCAGCATATATTTTTTCATCCAATCTTCACAATACTTTCAGGTAATCATCACTACAACAATCTCACTTGGCTGCCCAAGTTTTGTAATTCTAGGTTGAATCATTCGTTTGCACTAACAGTTTCGATTGTTAGGTTTCACTCTGTTTTCTCCTATATGGATAGATTTAGTTGGAACTGTAAATCAAACACGGTTTGTGCTAGCTTCTTGAAACTTCACAGAATGAAGTAGTTCTAAGTGCTATCTCTATGGATTGTTTCCTCTTGTTGTAGCCCTAAGCAGAGATGGGCGAAAAACACCTTCATTGAAAGGGGTTTCCAATCTTCCAAAAAACTACAAAAGTCCTGAAATATCAGCATACATTTTTTCATCCAATCTTCATGATACTTTCAGGTAATGGTCACTACAACAATCCCACTTGGCTGCCCAACTTTCGTTCATCTAGGTTGAAGCATTCGTTTGCAGTAACAGTTTCAATTTTCACGTTTCACTCTGTTTTCTCATATACGGATAGGTGTAGTTAGAACTCTAAAACAATCACGGTTTGTGCTAGCTTCTTGAAACCTGACACAATGAAGTAGTTCCATGTTCTATCTCTATGGTTTGTTTTCGCTTGATTAAGCCCTAAGCAGAGACTTGCAGGCAAACACCTTCATTGAAAAGGTCTTCCAAGCTTCCAAAAAACCATGAATCTCCTGAATTCTCAGCATATATTTTTTCATCCAATCTTCACAATACTTTCAGGTAATCATCACTACAACAATCTCACTTGGCTGCCCAAGTTTCGTACTTCTAGGTTGAAGCATTCGTTTGCACTAACAGTTTCGATTGTTAGGTTTCACTCTGTTTTCTCTTATATGGATAGATATAGTTGGAACTGTAAATCAAACACGGTTTGTGCTAGCTTCTTGAAACTTCACAGAATGAAGTAGTTCTAAGTGCTATCTCTATGGATTGTTTCCTCTTGATGTAGCCCTAAGCAGAGATGGGCGAAAAACACCTTCATTGAAAGGGGTTTCCAATCTTCCAAAATCTACAAAATTCCTGAAATCTCTGCATATATTTTTTCATCCAATCTTCATGATACTTTCAGGTAATGGTCCCTGCAACAATCCCACTTGGCTGCCCAACTTTCGTTCTTCTAGGTTGAAGCATTCGTTTGCAGTAACAGTTTCAATTTTCACGTTTCACTCTGTTTTCTCATATACGGATAGGTGTAGTTAGAACCCTAAATCAAAAACGGTTTGTGCTAGCTTCTTGAAACTTGACACAATGAAGTAGTTCCATGTTCTATCTCTATGGTTTGTTTCCGCTTGATTAAGCCCTAAGCAGAGACTTGCAGGCAAAGACCTTCATTGAAAAGGTCTTCCAAGCTTCCAAAAAACCATGAGTCTCCTGAATTCTCAGCATATATTTTTACATCCAATCTTCACAATAATTTCAGGTAATCATCACTACAACAATCTCACTTGGCTGCCCAAGTTTCGTACTTCTAGGTTGAAGCATTCGTTTGCACTAACAGTTTCGATTGTTAGGTTTCACTCTGTTTTCTGCTATATGGATAGATCTAGTTGGAACCGTAAATCAAACACGGTTTGTGCTAGCTTCTTGAAACTTCACAGAATGAAGTAGTTCTAAGTGCTATCTCTATGGATTGCTTCCTCTTGATGTAGCCCTAAGCAGAGATGGGCGAAAAACACCTTCATTGAAAGGGGTTTCCAATCTTCCAAAAAACTACAAAAGTCCTGAGATATCAGCATACATTTTTTCATCTAATCTTCATGATACTTTCAGGTAATGGTCACTACAACAGTCCCACTTGGCTGCCCAACTTTCGTTCTTCTAGGTTGAAGGATTCGTTTGCAGTAACAGTTTCAATTTTCACGTTTCACTCTGTTTTCTCATATACGGATAGGTGTAGTTAGAAGTCTAAATCAAACACGGTTTGTGCTAGCTTCTCGAAACTTGACACAATGAAGTAGTTCCATGTTCTATCTCTATGGTTTGTTTCTGCTTGATGTAGCCCTAACCAGAGCCTGTCGGGCACAAACTTTCATTGAAAAGGTCTTCCAACCTTCCAAAAAACCATGAGTCTCCTGAATTCTCAGCATATATTTTTTCATCCAATCTTCACAATACTTTCAGGTAATCATCACTACAACAATCTCACTTGGCTGCCCAAGTTTTGTAATTCTAGGTTGAATCATTCGTTTGCACTAACAGTTTCGATTGTTAGGTTTCACTCTGTTTTCTCCTATATGGATAGATTTAGTTGGAACTGTAAATCAAACACGGTTTGTGCTAGCTTCTTGAAACTTCACAGAATGAAGTAGTTCTAAGTGCTATCTCTATGGATTGTTTCCTCTTGTTGTAGCCCTAAGCAGAGATGGGCGAAAAACACCTTCATTGAAAGGGGTTTCCAATCTTCCAAAAAACTACAAAAGTCCTGAAATATCAGCATACATTTTTTCATCCAATCTTCATGATACTTTCAGGTAATGGTCACTACAACAATCCCACTTGGCTGCCCAACTTTCGTTCATCTAGGTTGAAGCATTCGTTTGCAGTAACAGTTTCAATTTTCACGTTTCACTCTGTTTTCTCATATACGGATAGGTGTAGTTAGAACTCTAAAACAATCACGGTTTGTGCTAGCTTCTTGAAACCTGACACAATGAAGTAGTTCCATGTTCTATCTCTATGGTTTGTTTTCGCGTGATTAAGCCCTAAGCAGAGACTTGCAGGCAAACACCTTCATTGAAAAGGTCTTCCAAGCTTCCAAAAAACCATGAATCTCCTGAATTCTCAGCATATATTTTTTCATCCAATCTTCACAATACTTTCAGGTAATCATCACTACAACAATCTCACTTGGCTGCCCAAGTTTCGTACTTCTAGGTTGAAGCATTCGTTTGCACTAACAGTTTAGATTGTTTGGTTTCACTCTGTTTTCTGCTATATGGATAGATGTAGTTGGAACCGTAAATCAAACACGGTTTGTGCTAGCTTCTTGAAACTTCACAGAATGAAGTAGTTCTAAGTTCTATCTCTATGGATTGTTTCCTCTTGATGTAGCCCTAAGCAGAGATGGGCGAAAAACACCTTCATTGCAAGGGGTTTCCAATCTTCCAAAAAACTACAAAAGTCCTGAAATATCAGCATACATTTTTTCATCCAATCTTCATGATACTTTCAGGTAATGGTCACTACAACAATCCCACTTGGCTGCCCAACTTTCGTTCTTCTAGGTTGAAGCATTCGTTTGCAGTAACAGTTTCAATTTTCACGTTTCACTCTGTTTTCTCATATACGGATAGGTGTAGTTAGAACGTAAATCAAACACGGTTTGTGCTAGCTTCTTGAAACCTGACACAATGAAGTAGTTCCATGTTCTATCTCTATGGTTTGTTTTCGCTTGATTAAGCCCTAAGCAGAGACTTGCGGGCAAACACCTTCATTGAAAAGGTCTTCCAAGCTTCCAAAAAACCATGAGTCTCCTGAATTCTCAGCATATATTTTTTCATCCAATCTTCACAATACTTTCAGGTAATCATCACTACAACAATCTCACTTGGCTGCCCAAGTTTCGTACTTCTAGGTTGAAGCATTCGTTTGCACTAACAGTTTCGATTGTTTGGTTTCACTCTGTTTTCTGCTACATGGATAGATGTAGTTGGAACCGTAAATCAAACACGGTTTGTGCTAGCTTCTTGAAACTTCACAGAATGATGTAGTTCTATGTTCTATCTCTATGGATTGTTTCCTCTTGATGTAGCCCTAAGCAGAGATGGGCGAAAAACACCTTCATTGAAAACGGTTTCCAATCTTCCAAAAAACTACAAAAGTCCTGAAATATCAGCATACATTTTTTCATCCAATCTTCATGATACTTTCAGGTAATGGTCACTACAACAATCCCACTTGGCTGCCCAACTTTCGTTCTTCTAGGTTGAAGCATTCGTTTGCAGTAACAGTTTCAATTTTCACTTTTCACTCTGTTTTATCATATACGGATAGGTGTAGTTAGAACTCTAAATCAAACACGGTTTGTGCTAGCTTCTCGAAACTTGACACAATGAAGTAGTTCCATGTTCTATCTCTATGGTTTGTTTCTGCTTGATGTAGCCCTAAGCAGAGCCTGTCGGGCACAAACTTTCATTGAAAAGGTCTTCCAAGCTTCCAAAAAACCATGAGTCTCCTGAATTCTCAGCATATATTTTTTCATCCAATCTTCACAATACTTTCAGGTAATCATCACTACAACAATCTCACTTGGCTGCCCAAGTTTTGTAATTCTAGGTTGAATCATTCGTTTGCACTAACAGTTTCGATTGTTAGGTTTCACTCTGTTTTCTCCTATATGGATAGATGTAGTTGGAACTGTAAATCAAACACGGTTTGTGCTACCTTCTTGAAACTTCACAGAATGAAGTAGTTCTAAGTGCTATCTCTATGGATTGTTTCCTCTTGATGTAGCCCTAAGCAGAGATGGGCGAAAAACACCTTCATTGAAAGGGGTTTCCAATCTTCCAAAATCTACAAAATTCCTGAAATCTCTGCATATATTTTTTCATCCAATCTTCATGATACTTTCAGGTAATGGTCACTACAACAATCCCACTTGGCTGCCCAACTTTCGTTCTTCTAGGTTGAAGCATTCCTTTGCAGTAACAGTTTCAATTTTCACGTTTCACTCTGTTTTCTCATATACGGATAGGTGTAGTTAGAACTCTAAATCAAAAACGGTTTGTGCTAGCTTCTTGAAACTTGACACAATGAAGTAGTTCCATGTTCTATCTCTATGGTTTGTTTCTGCTTGATTAAGCCCTAAGCAGAGCCAGTCGGAAACAAACTTTCATTGAAAAGGTCTTCCAAGCTTCCAAAAAACCATGAGTCTCCTGAATTCTCAGCATATATTTTTTCATCCAATCTTCACAATACTTTCAGGTAATCATCACTACAACAATCTCACTTGGCTGCCCAAGTTTTGTACTTCTAGGTTGAAGCATTCGTTTGCACTAACAGTTTCGATTGTTTGGTTTCACTCTGTTTTCTGCTATATGGATAGATGTAGTTGGAACCGTAAATCAAACACGGTTTGTGCTAGCTTCTTGAAACTTCACAGAATGAAGTAGTTCTAAGTGCTATCTCTATGGATTGTTTCCTCTTGATGTAGCCCGAAGCAGAGATGGGCGAAAAACACCTTCATTGAAAGGGGTTTCCAATCTTCCAAAAAACTACAAAAGTCCTGAAATATCAGCATACATTTTTTCATCCAATCTTCATGATACTTTCAGGTAATGGTCACTACAACAATCCCACTTGGCTGCCAAACTTTCGTTCTTCTAGGTTGAAGCATTCGTTTTCAGTAACAGTTTCAATTTTCACTTTTCACTCTGTTTTCTCATATACGGATAGTTGTAGTTAGAAGTCTAAATCAAACACGGTTTGTGCTAGCTTCTCGAAACTTGACACAATGAAGTAGTTCCATGTTCTATCTCTATGGTTTGTTTCTGCTTGATGTAGCCCTAAGCAGAGCCTGTCGGGCACAAACTTTCATTGAAAAGGTCTTCCAAGCTTCCAGAAAACCATGAGTCTCCTGAATTCTCAGCATATATTTTTTCATCCAATCTTCACAATACTTTCAGGTAATCATCACTACAAAAATCTCACTTTTCTGCCCAAGTTTTGTAATTCTAGGTTGAATCCTTCGTTTGCACTAACAGTTTCGATTGTTAGGTTTCACTCTGTTTTCTCCTATATGGATAGATGTAGTTGGAACTGTAAATCAAACACGGTTTGTGCTACCTTCTTGAAACTTCACAGAATGAAGTAGTTCTAAGTGCTATCTCCATGGATTGTTTCCTCTTGATGTAGCCCTAAGCAGAGATGGGCGAAAAACACCTTCATTGAAAGGGGTTTCCAATCTTCCAAAATCTACAAAATTCCTGAAATCTCTGCATATATTTTTTCATCCAATCTTCATGATACTTTCAGGTAATGGTCACTACAACAATCCCACTTGGCTGCCCAACTTTCGTTCTTCTAGGTTGAAGCATTCCTTTGCAGTAACAGTTTCAATTTTCACGTTTCACTCTGTTTTCTCATATACGGATAGGTGTAGTTAGAACTCTAAATCAAAAACGGTTTGTGCTAGCTTCTTGAAACTTGACACAATGAAGTAGTTCCATGTTCTATCTCTATGGTTTGTTTCTGCTTGATTAAGCCCTAAGCAGAGCCAGTCGGAAACAAACTTTCATTGAAAAGGTCTTCCAAGCTTCCAAAAAACCATGAGTCTCCTGAATTCTCAGCATATATTTTTTCATCCAATCTTCACAATACTTTCAGGTAATCATCACTACAACAATCTCACTTGGCTGCCCAAGTTTTGTACTTCTAGGTTGAAGCATTCGTTTGCACTAACAGTTTCGATTGTTTGGTTTCACTCTGTTTTCTGCTATATGGATAGATGTAGTTGGAACCGTAAATCAAACACGGTTTGTGCTAGCTTCTTGAAACTTCACAGAATGAAGTAGTTCTAAGTGCTATCTCTATGGATTGTTTCCTCTTGATGTAGCCCGAAGCAGAGATGGGCGAAAAACACCTTCATTGAAAGGGGTTTCCAATCTTCCAAAAAACTACAAAAGTCCTGAAATATCAGCATACATTTTTTCATCCAATCTTCATGATACTTTCAGGTAATGGTCACTACAACAATCCCACTTGGCTGCCAAACTTTCGTTCTTCTAGGTTGAAGCATTCGTTTTCAGTAACAGTTTCAATTTTCACTTTTCACTCTGTTTTCTCATATACGGATAGTTGTAGTTAGAAGTCTAAATCAAACACGGTTTGTGCTAGCTTCTCGAAACTTGACACAATGAAGTAGTTCCATGTTCTATCTCTATGGTTTGTTTCTGCTTGATGTAGCCCTAAGCAGAGCCTGTCGGGCACAAACTTTCATTGAAAAGGTCTTCCAAGCTTCCAGAAAACCATGAGTCTCCTGAATTCTCAGCATATATTTTTTCATCCAATCTTCACAATACTTTCAGGTAATCATCACTACAAAAATCTCACTTTTCTGCCCAAGTTTTGTAATTCTAGGTTGAATCCTTCGTTTGCACTAACAGTTTCGATTGTTAGGTTTCACTCTGTTTTCTCCTATATGGATAGATGTAGTTGGAACTGTAAATCAAACACGGTTTGTGCTACCTTCTTGAAACTTCACAGAATGAAGTAGTTCTAAGTGCTATCTCTATGGTTTGTTTCCTCTTGATGTAGCCCTAAGCAGAGATGGGCGAAAAACACCTTCATTGAAAGGGGTTTCCAATCTTCCAAAATCTACAAAATTCCTGAAATCTCTGCATATATTTTTTCATCCAATCTTCATGATACTTTCAGGTAATGGTCACTACAACAATCCCACTTGGCTGCCCAACTTTCGTTCTTCTAGGTTGAAGCATTCGTTTGCAGTAACAGTTTCAATTTTCACGTTTCACTCTGTTTTCTCATATACGGATAGGTGGAGTTAGAACGCTAAATCAAACACGGTTTGTGCTAGCTTCTTGAAACCTGACACAATGAAGTAGTTCCATGTTCTATCTCTATGGTTTGTTTTCGCTTGATTAAGCCCTAAGCAGAGACTTGCGGGCAAACACCTTCATTGAAAAGGTCTTCCAAGCTTCCAAAAAACCATGAGTCTCCTGAATTCTCAGCATATATTTTTTCATCCAATCTTCACAATACTTTCAGGTAATCATCACTACAACAATCTCACTTGGCTGCCCAAGTTTCGTACTTCTAGGTTGAAACATTCGTTTGCACTAACAGTTTCGATTGTTAGGTTTCACTCTGTTTTCTCTTATATGGATAGATATAGTTGGAACTGTAAATCAAACACGGTTTGTGCTAGCTTCTTGAAACTTCACAGAATGAAGTAGTTCTAAGTGCTATCTCTATGGATTGTTTCCTCTTGATGTAGCCCTAAGCAGAGATGGGCGAAAAACACCTTCATTGAAAGGGGTTTCCAATCGTCCAAAATCTACAAAATTCCTGAAATCTCTGCATATATTTTTTCATCCAATCTTCATGATACTTTCAGGTAATGGTCACTACAACAATCCCACTTGGCTGCCCAACTTTCGTTCTTCTAGGTTGAAGCATTCGTTTGCAGTAACAGTTTCAATTTTCACGTTTCACTCTGTTTTCTCATATACGGATAGGTGGAGTTAGAACGCTAAATCAAACACGGTTTGTGCTAGCTTCTTGAAACCTGACACAATGAAGTAGTTCCATGTTCTATCTCTATGGTTTGTTTTCGCTTGATTAAGCCCTAAGCAGAGACTTGCGGGCAAACACCTTCATTGAAAAGGTCTTCCAAGCTTCCAAAAAACCATGAGTCTCCTGAATTCTCAGCATATATTTTTTCATCCAATCTTCACAATACTTTCAGGTAATCATCACTACAACAATCTCACTTGGCTGCCCAAGTTTCGTACTTCTAGGTTGAAGCATTCGTTTGCACTAACAGTTTCGATTGTTTGGTTTCACTCTGTTTTCTGCTATATGGATAGATGTAGTTGGAACCGTAAATCAAACACGGTTTGTGCTAGCTTCTTGAAACTTCACAGAATGAAGTAGTTCTATGTTCTATCTCTATGGATTGTTTCCTCTTGATGTAGCCCTAAGCAGAGATGGGCGAAAAACACCTTCATTGAAAGGGGTTTCCAATCTTCCAAAAAACTACAAAATCCTGAAATATCAGCATACATTTTTTCATCCAATCTTCATGATACTTTCAGGTAATGGTCACTACAACAATCCCACTTGGCTGCCCAACTTTCGTTCTTCTAGGTTGAAGCATTCGTTTGCAGTAACAGTTTCAATTTTCACTTTTCACTCTGTTTTATCATATACGGATAGGTGTAGTTAGAACTCTAAATCAAACACGGTTTGTGCTAGCTTCTCGAAACTTGACACAATGAAGTAGTTCCATGTTCTATCTCTATGGTTTGTTTCTGCTTGATGTAGCCCTAAGCAGAGCCTGTCGGGCACAAACTTTCATTGAAAAGGTCTTCCAAGCTTCCAAAAAACCATGAGTCTCCTGAATTCTCAGCATATATTTTTTCATCCAATCTTCACAATACTTTCAGGTAATCATCACTACAACAATCTCACTTGGCTGCCCAAGTTTTGTAATTCTAGGTTGAATCATTCGTTTGCACTAACAGTTTCGATTGTTAGGTTTCACTCTGTTTTCTCCTATATGGATAGATGTAGTTGGAACTGTAAATCAAACACGGTTTGTGCTACCTTCTTGAAACTTCACAGAATGAAGTAGTTCTAAGTGATATCTCTATGGTTTGTTTCCTCTTGATGTAGCCCTAAGCAGAGATGGGCGAAAAACAACTTCATTGAAAGGGGTTTCCAATCTTCCAAAATCTACAAAATTCCTGAAATCTCTGCATATATTTTTTCATCCAATCTTCATGATACTTTCAGGTAATGGTCACTACAACAATCCCACTTGGCTGCCCAACTTTCGTTCTTCTAGGTTGAAGCATTCGTTTGCAGTAACAGTTTCAATTTTCACGTTTCACTCTGTTTTCTCATATAAGGATAGGTGTAGTTAGAACTCTAAATCAAAAACGGTTTGTGCTAGCTTCTTGAAACTTGACACAATGAAGTAGTTCCATGTTCTATCTCTATGGTTTGTTTCTGCTTGATTAAGCCCTAAGCAGAGCCTGTCGGAAACAAACTTTCATTGAAAAGGTCTTCCAAGCTTCCAAAAAACCATGAGTCTCCTGAATTCTCAGCATATATTTTTTCATCCAATCTTCACAATACTTTCAGGTAATCATCACTACAACAATCTCACTTGGCTGCCCAAGTTTCGTACTTCTAGGTTGAAGCATTCGTTTGCACTAACAGTTTCGATTGTTTGGTTTCACTCTGTTTTCTGCTATATGGATAGATGTAGTTGGAACCGTAAATCAAACACGGTTTGTGCTAGCTTCTTGAAACTTCACAGAATGAAGTAGTTCTAAGTGCTATCTCTATGGATTGTTTCCTCTTGATGTAGCCCTAAGCAGAGATGGGCGAAAAACACCTTCATTGAAAGGGGTTTCCAATCTTCCAAAAAACTACAAAAGTCCTGAAATATCAGCATACATTTTTTCATCCAATCTTCATGATACTTTCAGGTAATGGTCACTACAACAATCCCACTTGGCTGCCAAACTTTCTTTCTTCTAGGTTGAAGCATTCGTTTGCAGTAACAGTTTCAATTTTCACTTTTCACTCTGTTTTCTCATATACGGATAGGTGTAGTTAGAAGTCTAAATCAAACACGGTTTGTGCTAGCTTCTCGAAACTTGACACAATGAAGTAGTTCCATGTTCTATCTCTATGGTTTGTTTCTGCTTGATGTAGCCCTAAGCAGAGCCTGTCGGGCACAAACTTTCATTGAAAAGGTCTTCCAAGCTTCCAGAAAACCATGAGTCTCCTGAATTCTCAGCATATATTTTTTCATCCAATCTTCACAATACTTGCAGGTAATCATCACTACAACAATCTCACTTGGCTGCCCAAGTTTTGTAATTCTAGGTTGAATCATTCGTTTGCACTAACAGTTTCGATTGTTAGGTTTCAGTCTGTTTTCTCCTATATGGATAGATGTAGTTGGAATTGTAAATCAAACACGGTTTGTGCTACCTTCTTGAAACTTCACAGAATGAAGTAGTTCTAAGTGCTATCTCTATGGTTTGTTTCCTCTTGATGTAGCCCTAAGCAGAGATGGGCGAAAAACACCTTCATTGAAAGGGGTTTCCAATCGTCCAAAATCTACAAAATTCCTGAAATCTCTGCATATATTTTTTCATCCAATGTTCATGATACTTTCAGGTAATGGTCACTACAACAATCCCACTTGGCTGCCCAACTTTCGTTCTTCTAGGTTGAAGCATTCGTTTGCAGTAACAGTTTCAATTTTCACGTTTCACTCTGTTTTCTCATATACGGATAGGTGTAGTTAGAACGCTAAATCAAACACGGTTTGTGCTAGCTTCTTGAAATCTGACACAATGAAGTAGTTCCATGTTCTATCTCTATGGTTTGTTTTCGCTTGATTAAGCGCTACGCAGAGACTTGCGGGCAAACACCTTCATTGAAAAGGTCTTCCAAGCTTCCAAAAAACCATGAGTCTCCTGAATTCTCAGCATATATTTTTTCATCCAATCTTCACAATACTTTCAGGTAATCATCACTACAACAGTCTCACTTGGCTGCCCAAGTTTCGTACTTCTAGGTTGAAGCATTCGTTTGCACTAACAGTTTCGATTGTTAGGTTTCACTCTGTTTTCTGCTATATGGATAGATCTAGTTGGAACCGTAAATCAAACACGGTTTGTGCTAGCTTCTTGAAACTTCACAGAATGAAGTAGTTCTAAGTGCTATCTCTATGCATTGTTTCCTCTTGATGTAGCCCTAAGCAGAGATGGGCGAAAAACACCTTCATTGAAAGGGGTTTCCAATCTTCCAAAAAACTACAAAAGTCCTGAGATATCAGCATACATTTTTTCATCCAAACTTCATGATACTTTCAGGTAATGGTCACTACAACAATCCCACTTGGCTGCCCATCTTTCGTTCTTCTAGGTTGAAGCATTCGTTTGCAGTAACAGTTTCAATTTTCACGTTTCACTCTGTTTTCTCATATACGGATAGGTGTAGTTAGAACTCTAAATCAAAAACGGTTTTTGCTAGCTTCTTGAAACTTGACACAACGAAGTAGTTCCATGTTCTATCTCTATGGTTTGTTTCTGCTTGATTAAGCCCTAAGAAGAGCCTGTCGGAAACAAACTTTCATTGAAAAGGTCTTCCAAGCTTCCAAAAAACCATGAGTCTCCTGAATTCTCAGCATATATTTTTACATCCAATCTTCACAATAATTTCAGGTAATCATCACTACAACAATCTCACTTGGCTGCCCAAGTTTCGTACTTCTAGGTTGAAGCATTCGTTTGCACTAACAGTTTCGATTGTTTGGTTTCACTCTATTTTTCTGCTATATGGATAGATGTAGTTGGAACTGTAAATCAAACACGGTTTGTGCTAGCTTCTTGAAACTTCACAGAATGAAGTAGTTCTAAGTGCCATCTCTATGGTTTGTTTCCTCTTGATGTAGCCCTAAGCAGAGATGGGCGAAAAACAACTTCATTGAAAGGGGTTTCCAATCTTCCAAAATCTACAAAATTCCTGAAATCTCTGCATATATTTTTTCATCCAATCTTCATGATACTTTCAGGTAATGGTCACTACAACAATCCCACTTGGCTGCCCAACTTTCGTTCTTCTAGGTTGAAGCATTCGTTTGCAGTAACAGTTTCAATTTTCACGTTTCACTCTGTTTTCTCATATATGGATAGGTGTAGTTAGAACTCTAAATCAAAAACGGTTTGTGCTAGCTTCTTGAAACTTGACACAATGAAGTAGTTCCATGTTCTATCTCTATGGTTTGTTTCTGCTTGATTAAGCCCTAAGCAGAGCCTGTCGGAAACAAACTTTCATTGAAAAGGTCTTCCAAGCTTCCAAAAAACCATGAGTCTCCTGAATTCTCAGCATATATTTTTTCATCCAATCTTCACAATACTTTCAGGTAATCATCACTACAACAATCTCACTTGGCTGCCCAAGTTTCGTACTTCTAGGTTGAAGCATTCGTTAGCACTAACAGTTTCGATTGTTTGGTTTCACTCTGTTTTCTGCTATATGGATAGATGTAGTTGGAACCGTAAATCAAACACGGTTTGTGCTAGCTTCTTGAAACTTCACAGAATGAAGTAGTTCTAAGTGCTATCTCTATGGATTGTTTCCTCTTGATGTAGCCCTAAGCAGAGATGGGCGAAAAACACCTTCATTGAAAGGGGTTTCCAATCTTCCAAAAAACTACAAAAGTCCTGAAATATCAGCATACATTTTTTCATCCAATCTTCATGATACTTTCAGGTAATGGTCACTACAACAATCCCACTTGTCTGCCAAACTTTCTTTCTTCTAGGTTGAAGCATTCGTTTGCAGTAACAGTTTCAATTTTCACTTTTCACTCTGTTTTCTCATATACGGATAGGTGTAGTTAGAAGTCTAAATCAAACACGGTTTGTGCTAGCTTCTCGAAACTTGACACAATGAAGTAGTTCCATGTTTTATCTCTATGGTTTGTTTCTGCTTGATGTAGCCCTAAGCAGAGCCTGTCAGGCACAAACTTTCATTGAAAAGGTCTTCCAAGCTTCCAGAAAACCATGAGTCTCCTGAATTCTCAGCATATATTTTTTCATCCAATCTTCACAATACTTTCAGGTAATCATCACTACAACAATCTCACTTGGCTGCCCAAGTTTTGTAATTCTAGGTTGAATCATTCGTTTGCACTAACAGTTTCGATTGTTAGGTTTCACTCTGTTTTCTCCTATATGGATAGATGTAGTTGGAACTGTAAATCAAACACGGTTTGTGCTACCTTCTTGAAACTTCACAGAATGAAGTAGTTCTAAGTGCTATCTCTATGGTTTGTTTCCTCTTGATGTAGCCCTAAGCAGAGATGGGCGAAAAACAACTTCATTGAAAGGGGTTTCCAATCTTCCAAAATCTACAAAATTCCTGAAATCTCTGCATATATTTTTTCATCCAATCTTCATGATACTTTCAGGTAATGGTCACTACAACAATCCCACTTGGCTGCCCAACTTTCGTTCTTCTAGGTTGAAGCATTCGTTTGCAGTAACAGTTTCAATTTTCACGTTTCACTCTGTTTTCTCATATAAGGATAGGTGTAGTTAGAACTCTAAATCAAAAACGGTTTGTGCTAGCTTCTTGAAACTTGACACAATGAAGTAGTTCCATGTTCTATCTCTATGGTTTGTTTCTGCTTGATTAAGCCCTAAGCAGAGCCTGTCGGAAACAAACTTTCATTGAAAAGGTCTTCCAAGCTTCCAAAAAACCATGAGTCTCCTGAATTCTCAGCATATATTTTTTCATCCAATCTTCACAATACTTTCAGGTAATCATCACTACAACAATCTCACTTGGCTGCCCAAGTTTCGTACTTCTAGGTTGAAGCATTCGTTTGCACTAACAGTTTCGATTGTTTGGTTTCACTCTGTTTTCTGCTATATGGATAGATGTAGTTGGAACCGTAAATCAAACACGGTTTGTGCTAGCTTCTTGAAACTTCACAGAATGAAGTAGTTCTAAGTGCTATCTCTATGGATTGATTCCTCTTGATGTAGCCCTAAGCAGAGATGGGCGAAAAACACCTTCATTGAAAGGGGTTTCCAATCTTCCAAAAAACTACAAAAGTCCTGAAATATCAGCATACATTTTTTCATCCAATCTTCATGATACTTTCAGGTAATGGTCACTACAACAATCCCACTTGGCTGCCAAACTTTCTTTCTTCTAGGTTGAAGCATTCGTTTGCAGTAACAGTTTCAATTTTCACTTTTCACTCTGTTTTCTCATATACGGATAGGTGTAGTTAGAAGTCTAAATCAAACACGGTTTGTGCTAGCTTCTCGAAACTTGACACAATGAAGTAGTTCCATGTTCTATCTCTATGGTTTGTTTCTGCTTGATGTAGCCCTAAGCAGAGCCTGTCGGGCACAAACTTTCATTGAAAAGGTCTTCCAAGCTTCCAGAAAACCATGAGTCTCCTGAATTCTCAGCATATATTTTTTCATCCAATCTTCACAATACTTGCAGGTAATCATCACTACAACAATCTCACTTGGCTGCCCAAGTTTTGTAATTCTAGGTTGAATCATTCGTTTGCACTAACAGTTTCGATTGTTAGGTTTCAGTCTGTTTTCTCCTATATGGATAGATGTAGTTGGAATTGTAAATCAAACACGGTTTGTGCTACCTTCTTGAAACTTCACAGAATGAAGTAGTTCTAAGTGCTATCTCTATGGTTTGTTTCCTCTTGATGTAGCCCTAAGCAGAGATGGGCGAAAAACACCTTCATTGAAAGGGGTTTCCAATCGTCCAAAATCTACAAAATTCCTGAAATCTCTGCATATATTTTTTCATCCAATGTTCATGATACTTTCAGGTAATGGTCACTACAACAATCCCACTTGGCTGCCCAACTTTCGTTCTTCTAGGTTGAAGCATTCGTTTGCAGTAACAGTTTCAATTTTCACGTTTCACTCTGTTTTCTCATATACGGATAGGTGTAGTTAGAACGCTAAATCAAACACGGTTTGTGCTAGCTTCTTGAAATCTGACACAATGAAGTAGTTCCATGTTCTATCTCTATGGTTTGTTTTCGCTTGATTAAGCGCTACGCAGAGACTTGCGGGCAAACACCTTCATTGAAAAGGTCTTCCAAGCTTCCAAAAAACCATGAGTCTCCTGAATTCTCAGCATATATTTTTTCATCCAATCTTCACAATACTTTCAGGTAATCATCACTACAACAGTCTCACTTGGCTGCCCAAGTTTCGTACTTCTAGGTTGAAGCATTCGTTTGCACTAACAGTTTCGATTGTTAGGTTTCACTCTGTTTTCTGCTATATGGATAGATCTAGTTGGAACCGTAAATCAAACACGGTTTGTGCTAGCTTCTTGAAACTTCACAGAATGAAGTAGTTCTAAGTGCTATCTCTATGCATTGTTTCCTCTTGATGTAGCCCTAAGCAGAGATGGGCGAAAAACACCTTCATTGAAAGGGGTTTCCAATCTTCCAAAAAACTACAAAAGTCCTGAGATATCAGCATACATTTTTTCATCCAAACTTCATGATACTTTCAGGTAATGGTCACTACAACAATCCCACTTGGCTGCCCATCTTTCGTTCTTCTAGGTTGAAGCATTCGTTTGCAGTAACAGTTTCAATTTTCACGTTTCACTCTGTTTTCTCATATACGGATAGGTGTAGTTAGAACTCTAAATCAAAAACGGTTTTTGCTAGCTTCTTGAAACTTGACACAACGAAGTAGTTCCATGTTCTATCTCTATGGTTTGTTTCTGCTTGATTAAGCCCTAAGAAGAGCCTGTCGGAAACAAACTTTCATTGAAAAGGTCTTCCAAGCTTCCAAAAAACCATGAGTCTCCTGAATTCTCAGCATATATTTTTACATCCAATCTTCACAATAATTTCAGGTAATCATCACTACAACAATCTCACTTGGCTGCCCAAGTTTCGTACTTCTAGGTTGAAGCATTCGTTTGCACTAACAGTTTCGATTGTTTGGTTTCACTCTATTTTCTGCTATATGGATAGATGTAGTTGGAACTGTAAATCAAACACGGTTTGTGCTAGCTTCTTGAAACTTCACAGAATGAAGTAGTTCTAAGTGCCATCTCTATGGTTTGTTTCCTCTTGATGTAGCCCTAAGCAGAGATGGGCGAAAAACAACTTCATTGAAAGGGGTTTCCAATCTTCCAAAATCTACAAAATTCCTGAAATCTCTGCATATATTTTTTCATCCAATCTTCATGATACTTTCAGGTAATGGTCACTACAACAATCCCACTTGGCTGCCCAACTTTCGTTCTTCTAGGTTGAAGCATTCGTTTGCAGTAACAGTTTCAATTTTCACGTTTCACTCTGTTTTCTCATATATGGATAGGTGTAGTTAGAACTCTAAATCAAAAACGGTTTGTGCTAGCTTCTTGAAACTTGACACAATGAAGTAGTTCCATGTTCTATCTCTATGGTTTGTTTCTGCTTGATTAAGCCCTAAGCAGAGCCTGTCGGAAACAAACTTTCATTGAAAAGGTCTTCCAAGCTTCCAAAAAACCATGAGTCTCCTGAATTCTCAGCATATATTTTTTCATCCAATCTTCACAATACTTTCAGGTAATCATCACTACAACAATCTCACTTGGCTGCCCAAGTTTCGTACTTCTAGGTTGAAGCATTCGTTAGCACTAACAGTTTCGATTGTTTGGTTTCACTCTGTTTTCTGCTATATGGATAGATGTAGTTGGAACCGTAAATCAAACACGGTTTGTGCTAGCTTCTTGAAACTTCACAGAATGAAGTAGTTCTAAGTGCTATCTCTATGGATTGTTTCCTCTTGATGTAGCCCTAAGCAGAGATGGGCGAAAAACACCTTCATTGAAAGGGGTTTCCAATCTTCCAAAAAACTACAAAAGTCCTGAAATATCAGCATACATTTTTTCATCCAATCTTCATGATACTTTCAGGTAATGGTCACTACAACAATCCCACTTGTCTGCCAAACTTTCTTTCTTCTAGGTTGAAGCATTCGTTTGCAGTAACAGTTTCAATTTTCACTTTTCACTCTGTTTTCTCATATACGGATAGGTGTAGTTAGAAGTCTAAATCAAACACGGTTTGTGCTAGCTTCTCGAAACTTGACACAATGAAGTAGTTCCATGTTTTATCTCTATGGTTTGTTTCTGCTTGATGTAGCCCTAAGCAGAGCCTGTCAGGCACAAACTTTCATTGAAAAGGTCTTCCAAGCTTCCAGAAAACCATGAGTCTCCTGAATTCTCAGCATATATTTTTTCATCCAATCTTCACAATACTTTCAGGTAATCATCACTACAACAATCTCACTTGGCTGCCCAAGTTTTGTAATTCTAGGTTGAATCATTCGTTTGCACTAACAGTTTCGATTGTTAGGTTTCACTCTGTTTTCTCCTATATGGATAGATGTAATTGGAACTGTAAATCAAACACGGTTTGTGCTACCTTCTTGAAACTTCACAGAATGAAGTAGTTCTAAGTGCTATCTCTATGGTTTGTTTCCTCTTGATGTAGCCCTAAGCAGAGATGGGCGAAAAACACCTTCATTGAAAGGGGTTTCCAATCGTCCAAAATCTACAAAATTCCTGAAATCTCTGCATATATTTTTTCATCCAATGTTCATGATACTTTCAGGTAATGGTCACTACAACAATCCCACTTGGCTGCCCAACTTTCGTTCTTCTAGGTTGAAGCATTCGTTTGCAGTAACAGTTTCAATTTTCACGTTTCACTCTGTTTTCTCATATACGGATAGGTGTAGTTAGAACGCTAAATCAAACACGGTTTGTGCTAGCTTCTTGAAATCTGACACAATGAAGTAGTTCCATGTTCTATCTCTATGGTTTGTTTTCGCTTGATTAAGCCCTAAGCAGAGACTTGCGGGCAAACACCTTCATTGAAAAGGTCTTCCAAGTTTCCAAAAAACCATGAGTCTCCTAAATTCTCAGCATATATTTTTTCATCCAATCTTCACAATACTTTCAGGTAATCATCACTACAACAGTCTCACTTGGCTGCCCAAGTTTCGTACTTCTAGGTTGAAGCATTCGTTTGCACTAACAGTTTCGATTGTTAGGTTTCACTCTGTTTTCTGCTATATGGATAGATCTAGTTGGAACCGTAAATCAAACACGGTTTGTGCTAGCTTCTTGAAACTTCACAGAATGAAGTAGTTCTAAGTGCTATCTCTATGGATTGTTTCCTCTTGATGTAGCCCTAAGCAGAGATGGGCGAAAAACACCTTCATTGAAAGGGGTTTCCAATCTTCCAAAAAACTACAAAAGTCCTGAGATATCAGCATACATTTTTTCATCCAAACTTCATGATACTTTCAGGTAATGGTCACTACAACAATCCCACTTGGCTGCCCATCTTTCGTTCTTCTAGGTTGAAGCATTCGTTTGCAGTAACAGTTTCAATTTTCACGATTCACTCTGTTTTCTCATATACGGATAGGTGTAGTTAGAACTCTAAATCAAAAACGGTTTGTGCTAGCTTCTTGAAACTTGACACAACGAAGTAGTTCCATGTTCTATCTCTATGGTTTGTTTCTGCTTGATTAAGCCCTAAGAAGAGCCTGTCGGAAACAAACTTTCATTGAATAGGTCTTCCAAGCTTCCAAAAAACCATGAGTCTCCTGAATTCTCAGCATATATTTTTTCATCCAATCTTCACAATACTTTCAGGTAATCATCACTACAACAATCTCACTTGGCTGCCCAAGTTTCGTACTTCTAGGTTGAAGCATTCGTTTGCACTAACAGTTTCGATTGTTTGGTTTCACTCTGTTTTCTGCTATATGGATAGATGTAGTTGGAACCGTAAATCAAACACGGTTTGTGCTAGCTTCTTGAAACTTCACAGAATGAAGTAGTTCTAAGTTCTATCTCTATGGATTGTTTCCTCTTGATGTAGCCCTAAGCAGAGATGGGCGAAAAACACCTTCATTGAAAGGGGTTTCCAATCTTCCAAAAAACTACAAAAGTCCTGAAATATCAGCATACATTTTTTCATCCAATCTTCGTGATACTTTCAGGTAATGGTCACTGCAACAATCCCACTTGGCTGCCCAACTTTCGTTCTTCTAGTTTGAAGCATTCGTTTGCAGTAACCGTTTGAATTTTCACTTTTCACTCTGTTTTCTCGTATACGGATAGGTGTAGTTAGAAGTCTAAATCAAACACGGTTTGTGCTAGCTTCTCGAAACTTGACACAATGAAGTAGTTCCATGTTCTATCTCTATGGTTTGTTTCTGCTTGATGTGGCCCTAAGCAGAGCCTGTCGGGCACAAACTTTCATTGAAAAGGTCTTCCAAGCTTCCAAAAAAACATGAGTCTCCTGAATTCTCAGCATATATTTTTTCATCCAATCTTCACAATACTTTCAGGTAATCATCACTACAACAATCTCACTTGGCTGCCCAAGATTTGTAATTCTAGGTTGAATCATTCGTTTGCACTAACAGTTTCGATTGTTAGGTTTCACTCTGTTTTCTCCTATATGGATAGATGTAGTTGGAACTGTAAATCAAACACGGTTTGTGCTAGCTTCTTGAAACTTCACAGAATGAAGTAGTTCTAAGTTTTATCTCTATGGATTGTTTCCTCTTGATGTAGCCCTAAGCAGAGATGGGCGAAAAACACCTTCATTGAAAGGGGTTTCCAATCTTCCAAAATCTACAAAAGTCCTGAAATCTCTGCATATATTTTTTCATCCAATCTTCATGATACTTTCAGGTAATGATCACTACAACAATCCCACTTGGCTGCCCAACTTTCGTTCTTCTAGGTTGAAGCATTCGTTTGGAGTAACAGTTTCAATTTTCACGTTTCACTCTGTTTTCTCATATACGGATAGGTGTAGTTAGAACTCTCAATCAAACACGGTTTGTGCTAGCTTCTTGAAACTTGACACAATGAAGTAGTTCCATGTTCTATCTCTATGGTTTGTTTCCACTTGATTAAGCCCTAAGCAGAGAATTGCGGGCAAACACCTTCATTGAAAAGGTCTTCCAAGCTTCCAAAAAACCATGAGTCTCCTGAATTCTCAGCATATATTTTTTCATCCAATCTTCACAATACTTTCAGGTAATCATCACTACAACAATCTCACTTGGCTGCCCAAGTTTCGTACTTCTAGGTTGAAGCATTCGTTTGCACTAACAGTTTCGATTGTTAGGTTTCACTCTGTTTTCTGCTATATGGATAGATCTAGTTGGAACCGTAAATCAAACACGGTTTGTGCTAGCTTCTTGAAACTTCACAGAATGAAGTAGTTCTAAGTGCTATCTCTATGGATTGTTTCCTCTTGATGTAGACCTAAGCAGAGATGGGCGAAAAACACCTTCATTGAAAGGGGTTTTTAATCTTCCAAAAAACTACAAAAGTCCTGAAATATCAGCATACATTTTTTCATCCAATCTTCATTATACTTTCAGGTAATGGTCACTACAACAATGCCACTTGGCTGCCCAACTTTCGTTCTTCTAGGTTGAAGCATTCGTTTGCAGTAACAGTTTCAATTTTCACTTTTCATTCTGTTTTCTCATATACGGATAGGTGTAGTTAGAACTCTAAATCAAACACGGTTTGTGCTAGCTTCTCGAAACTTGACACAATGAAGTAGTTTCATGTTCTATCTCTGTGGTTTGTTTCTGCTTGATGTAGCCCTAAGCAGAGCCTGTCGGGCACAAACTTTCATTGAAAAGGTCTTCCAAGCTTCCAAAAAACCATGAGTCTCCTGAATTCTCAGCATATATTTTTTCATCCAATCTTCACAATACTTTCAGGTAATCATCACTACAACAATCTCACTTGGCTGCCCAAGTTTCGTACTTCTAGGTTGAAGCATTCGTTTGCACTAACAGTTTCGATTGTTAGGTTTCACTCTGTTTTCTGCTATATGGATAGATGTAGTTGGAATTGTAAATCAAACACGGTTTGTGCTAGCTTCTTGAAACTTCACAGAATGAAGTAGTTCTAAGTTCTATCTCTATGGATTGTTTCCTCTTGATGTAGCCCTAAGCAGAGATGGGCGAAAAACACCTTCATTGAAAGGGGTTTCCAATCTTCCAAAAAACTACAAAAGTCCTGAAATATCAGCATACATTTTTTCATCCAATCTTCATGATACTTTCAGGTAATGGTCACTACAACAATCCCACTTGGCTGCCCAACTTTCGTTCTTCTAGGTTGAAGCATTCGTTTGCAGTAACAGTTTCAATTTTCACTTTTCACTCTGTTTTCTCAAATACGGATAGGTGTAGTTAGAAGTCTAAATCAAACACGGTTTGTGCTAGCTTCTCGAAACTTGACACAATGAAGTAGTTCCATGTTCTATCTCTATGGTTTGTTTCCGCTTGATTAAGCCCTAAGCAGAGCCTGTCGGAAACAAACTTTCATTGAAAAGGTCTTCCAAGCTTCCAAAAAACCATGAGTCTCCTGTATTCTCAGCATATATTTTTTCATCTAATCTTCACAATACTTCAGGTAATCATCACTACAACAATCTCACTTGGCTGCCCAAGTTTTGTAATTCTAGGTTGAAGCATTCGTTTGCACTAACAGTTTCGATTGTTAGGTTTCACTCTGTTTTCTCCTATATGGAAAGATGTAGTTGGAACTATAAATCAAACACGGTTTGTGGTAGCTTCTTGAACCTTCACAGAATGAAGTAGTTTTAAGTTCTATCTCTATGGATTGTTTCCTCTTGATGTAGCCCTAAGCAGAGATGGGCGAAAAACACCTTCATTGAAAGGGGTTTCCAATCTTCCAAAAAACTACAAAATTCCTGAAATATCGGCATACATTTTTTCATCCAATCTTCATGATACTTTCAGGTAATGGTCACTACAACAATCCCACTTGGCTGCCCAACTTTCGTTCTTCTAGGTTGAAGCATTCGTTTGCAGGAACAGTTTCAATTTTCACTTTTCACTCTGTTTTCTCATATACGGTTAGGTGTAGTTAGAACTCTAAATCAAACACGGTTTGTGCTAGCTTCTCGAAACTTGACACAATGAAGTAGTTCCATGTTCTATCTCTATGGTTTGTTTCTGCTTGATGTAGCCCTAAGCAGAGCCTGTCGGGCACAAACTGTCTTTGAAAAGGTCTTCCAAGCTTCCAAAAACCCATGAGTCTCCTGAATTCTCAGCATATATTTTTTCATCCAATCTTCACAATACTTTCAGGTAATCATCACTACAACAATCTCACTTGGCTGCCCAAGTTTTGTAATTCTAGGTTGAATCATTCGTTTGCACTAACAGTTTCGATTGTTAGGTTTCACTCTGTTTTCTCCTATATGGATAGATGTAGTTGGAACTGTAAATCAAACACGGTTTGTGCTAGCTTCTTGAAACTTCACAGAATGAAGTAGTTCTAAGTGCTCTCTCTATGGTTTGTTTCCTCTTGATGTAGCCCTAAGCCCAGATGGGCGAAAAACACCTTCATTGAAAGGGGTTTCCAATCTTCCAAAATCTACAAAATTCCTGAAATCTCTGCATATATTTTTTCATCCAATCTTCATGATACTTTCAGGTAATGATCACTACAACAATCCCACTTGGCTGCCCAACTTTCGTTCATCTAGGTTGAAGCATTCGTTTGCAGTAACAGTTTCAATTTTCACGTTTCACTCTGTTTTCTCATATACGGATAGGTGTAGTTATAACTCTAAATCAAACACGGGTTGTGCTATCTTCTTGAAACTTGACACAATGAAGTAGTTCCATGTTCTATCTCTATGGTTTGTTTCCGCTTGATTAAGCCCTAAGCAGAGACTTGCGGGCAAACACCTTCATTGAAAAGGTCTTCCAAGCTTCCAAAAAACCATGAGTCTCCTGAATTCTCAGCATATATTTTTTCATCGAATCTTCACAATACTTTCAGGAAATCATCACTACAACAATCTCACTTGGCTGCCCAAGTTTCGTACTTCTAGGTTGAAGCATTCGTTTGCACTAACAGTTTCGATTGTTAGGTTTCACTCTGTTTTCTGCTATATGGATAGATGTAGTTGGAATTGTAAATCAAACACGGTTTGTGCTAGCTTCTTGAAACTTCACAGAATGAAGTAGCTCTAAGTTCTATCTCTATGGATTGTTTCCTCTTGATGTAGCCCTAAGCAGAGATGGGCGAAAAACACCTTCATTGAAAGGGGATTCGAATCTTCCAAAAAACTACAAAAGTCCTGAAATATCAGCATACATTTTTTCATCCAATCTTCATGATACTTTCAGGTAAAGGTCACTACAACAATCCCACTTGGCTGCCCAACTTTCGTTCTTCTAGGTTGAAGCATTCGTTTGCAGGAACAGTTTCAATTTTCACTTTTCACTCTGTTTTCTCATATACGGATAGGTGTAGTTAGAACTCTAAATCAAACACGGTTTGTGCTAGCTTCTCGAAACTTGACACAATGAAGTAGTTCCATGTTCTATCTCTATGGTTTGTTTCTGCTTGATGTAGCCCTAAGCAGAGCCTGTCGGGCACAAACTTTCATTGAAAAGGTCTTCCAAGCTTCCAAAAAACCATGAGTCTCCTGAATTCTCAGCATATATTTTTTCATCCAATCTTCACAATACTTTCAGGTAATCATCACTACAACAATCTCACTTGGCTGCCCAAGTTTTGTAATTCTAGGTTGAATCATTCGTTTGCACTAACAGTTTCGATTGTTAGGTTTCACTCTGTTTTCTCCTATATGGATAGATGTAGTTGGAACTGTAAATCAAACACGGTTTGTGCTAGCTTCTTGAAACTTCACAGAATGAAGTAGTTCTAAGTGCTCTCTCTATGGTTTGTTTCCTCTTGATGTAGCCCTAAGCAGAGATGGGCGAAAAACACCTTCATTGAAAGGGGTTTCCAATCTTCCAAAATCTTCAAAAGTCCTGAAATCTCTGCATATATTTTTTCATCCAATCTTCATGATACTTTCAGGTAATGGTCACTACAACAATCCCACTTGGCTGCCCAACTTTCGTTCTTCTAGGTTGAAGCATTCGTTTGCAGTAACAGTTTCAATTTTCACTTTTCACTCTGTTTTCTCAAATACGGATAGGTGTAGTTAGAAGTCTAAATCAAACACGGTTTGTGCTAGCTTCTCGAAACTTGACACAATGAAGTAGTTCCATGTTCTATCTCTATGGTTTGTTTCCGCTTGATTAAGCCCTAAGCAGAGCCTGTCGGAAACAAACTTTCATTGAAAAGGTCTTCCAAGCTTCCAAAAAACCATGAGTCTCCTGTATTCTCAGCATATATTTTTTCATCTAATCTTCACAATACTTCAGGTAATCATCACTACAACAATCTCACTTGGCTGCCCAAGTTTTGTAATTCTAGGTTGAAGCATTCGTTTGCACTAACAGTTTCGATTGTTAGGTTTCACTCTGTTTTCTCCTATATGGAAAGATGTAGTTGGAACTATAAATCAAACACGGTTTGTGGTAGCTTCTTGAACCTTCACAGAATGAAGTAGTTTTAAGTTCTATCTCTATGGATTGTTTCCTCTTGATGTAGCCCTAAGCAGAGATGGGCGAAAAACACCTTCATTGAAAGGGGTTTCCAATCTTCCAAAAAACTACAAAATTCCTGAAATATCGGCATACATTTTTTCATCCAATCTTCATGATACTTTCAGGTAATGGTCACTACAACAATCCCACTTGGCTGCCCAACTTTCGTTCTTCTAGATTGAAGCATTCGTTTGCAGGAACAGTTTCAATTTTCACTTTTCACTCTGTTTTCTCATATACGGTTAGGTGTAGTTAGAACTCTAAATCAAACACGGTTTGTGCTAGCTTCTCGAAACTTGACACAATGAAGTAGTTCCATGTTCTATCTCTATGGTTTGTTTCTGCTTGATGTAGCCCTAAGCAGAGCCTGTCGGGCACAAACTGTCTTTGAAAAGGTCTTCCAAGCTTCCAAAAACCCATGAGTCTCCTGAATTCTCAGCATATATTTTTTCATCCAATCTTCACAATACTTTCAGGTAATCATCACTACAACAATCTCACTTGGCTGCCCAAGTTTTGTAATTCTAGGTTGAATCATTCGTTTGCACTAACAGTTTCGATTGTTAGGTTTCACTCTGTTTTCTCCTATATGGATAGATGTAGTTGGAACTGTAAATCAAACACGGTTTGTGCTAGCTTCTTGAAACTTCACAGAATGAAGTAGTTCTAAGTGCTCTCTCTATGGTTTGTTTCCTCTTGATGTAGCCCTAAGCCCAGATGGGCGAAAAACACCTTCATTGAAAGGGGTTTCCAATCTTCCAAAATCTACAAAATTCCTGAAATCTCTGCATATATTTTTTCATCCAAACTTCATGATACTTTCAGGTAATGATCACTACAACAATCCCACTTGGCTGCCCAACTTTCGTTCATCTAGGTTGAAGCATTCGTTTGCAGTAACAGTTTCAATTTTCACGTTTCACTCTGTTTTCTCATATACGGATAGGTGTAGTTAGAACTCTAAATCAAACACGGGTTGTGCTATCTTCTTGAAACTTGACACAATGAAGTAGTTCCATGTTCTATCTCTATGGTTTGTTTCCGCTTGATTAAGCCCTAAGCAGAGACTTGCGGGCAAACACCTTCATTGAAAAGGTCTTCCAAGCTTCCAAAAAACCATGAGTCTCCTGAATTCTCAGCATATATTTTTTCATCGAATCTTCACAATACTTTCAGGAAATCATCACTACAACAATCTCACTTGGCTGCCCAAGTTTCGTACTTCTAGGTTGAAGCATTCGTTTGCACTAACAGTTTCGATTGTTAGGTTTCACTCTGTTTTCTGCTATATGGATAGATGTAGTTGGAATTGTAAATCAAACACGGTTTGTGCTAGCTTCTTGAAACTTCACAGAATGAAGTAGCTCTAAGTTCTATCTCTATGGATTGTTTCCTCTTGATGTAGCCCTAAGCAGAGATGGGCGAAAAACACCTTCATTGAAAGGGGATTCGAATCTTCCAAAAAACTACAAAAGTCCTGAAATATCAGCATACATTTTTTCATCCAATCTTCATGATACTTTCAGGTAAAGGTCACTACAACAATCCCACTTGGCTGCCCAACTTTCGTTCTTCTAGGTTGAAGCATTCGTTTGCAGGAACAGTTTCAATTTTCACTTTTCACTCTGTTTTCTCATATACGGATAGGTGTAGTTAGAACTCTAAATCAAACACGGTTTGTGCTAGCTTCTCGAAACTTGACACAATGAAGTAGTTCCATGTTCTATCTCTATGGTTGGTTTCTGCTTGATGTAGCCCTAAGCAGAGCCTGTCGGGCACAAACTTTCATTGAAAAGGTCTTCCAAGCTTCCAAAAAACCATGAGTCTCCTGAATTCTCAGCATATATTTTTTCATCCAATCTTCACAATACTTTCAGGTAATCATCACTACAACAATCTCACTTGGCTGCCCAAGTTTTGTAATTCTAGGTTGAATCATTCGTTTGCACTAACAGTTTCGATTGTTAGGTTTCACTCTGTTTTCTCCTATATGGATAGATGTAGTTGGAACTGTAAATCAAACACGGTTTGTGCTAGCTTCTTGAAACTTCACAGAATGAAGTAGTTCTAAGTGCTCTCTCTATGGTTTGTTTCCTCTTGATGTAGCCCTAAGCAGAGATGGGCGAAAAACACCTTCATTGAAAGGGGTTTCCAATCTTCCAAAATCTTCAAAAGTCCTGAAATCTCTGCATATATTTTTTCATCCAATCTTCATGATACTTTCAGGTAATGATCACTACAACAATCCCACTTGGCTGCCCAACTTTCGTTCTTCTAGGTTGAAGCATTCGTTTGCAGTAACAGTTTCAATTTTCACGTTTCACTCTGTTTTCTCATATACGGATAGGTGTAGTTAGAACTCTCAATCAAACACGGTTTGTGCTAGCTTCTTGAAACTTGACACAATGAAGTAGTTCCATGTTCTATCTCTATGGTTTGTTTCCGCTTGATTAAGCCCTAAGCAGAGACTTGCGGGCAAACACCTTCATTGAAAAGGTCTTCCAAGCTTCCAAAAAACCATGAGTCTCCTGAATTCTCAGCATATATTTTTTCATCTAATCTTCACAATACTTCAGGTAATCATCACTACAACAATCTCACTTGGCGGCCCAAGTTTTGTAATTCTAGGTTGAAGCATTCGTTTGCACTAACAGTTTCGATAGTTAGGTTTTACTCTGTTTTCTCCTATATGGATAGAGGTAGTTGGAACTATAAATCAAACACGGTTTGTGGTAGCTTCTTGAATCTTCAAAGAATGAAGTAGTTTTAAGTTCTATCTCTATGGTTTGTTTCCTCTTGAAGTAGCCCTAAGCAGAGATGGGCGAAAAACACCTTCATTGAAAGGGGTTTCCAATCTTCCAAAAAACTACTAAAGTCCTGAAATATCAGCATATATTTTTTCATCCAATCTTCATGATACTTTCATGTAGTGATCACTACAAAAATCCCACTTGGCTGCCCAACTCTCGTTCTTCTAGGTTGAAGCATTCGTTTGCAGTAACAGTTTCAATTTTCACTTTTCACTCTGTTTTCTCATATGCGGATAGGTGTAGTTAGAACTCTAAATCAAACACGGTTTGTGCTAGCTTCTCGAAACTTGACACAATGAAGTAGTTCCATGTTCTATCTCTATGGTTTGTTTCTGCTTGATGTAGCCCTAAGCAGAGCCTTTCGGGCACAAACTTTCATTGAAAAGGTCTTCCAAGCTTCCAAAAAACCATGAGTCTCCTGAATTCTCAGCATATATTTTTTCATCCAATCTTCACAATACTTTCAGGTAATCATCACTACAACAATCTCACTTGGCTGCCCAAGTTTTGTAATTCTAGGTTGAATCATTCGTTTGCACTAACAGTTTCGATTGTTAGGTTTCACTCTGTTTTCTCCTATATGGATAGATGTAGTTGGAACTCTAAATCAAACACGGTTTATGGTAGCTTCTTGAATCTTCACAGAATGAAGTAGTTTTAAGTTCTATCTCTATGGATTGTTTTCTCTTGATGTAGCCCTAAGCAGAGATGGGCGAAAAACACCTTCATTGAAAGGGGTTTCCAATCTTCCAAAAAACTACAAAAGTCCTGAAATATCGGCATACATTTTTTCATCCAATCTTCATGATACTTTCAGGTAATGGTCACTACAACAATCCCACTTGGCTGCCCAACTTTCGTTCTTCTAGGTTGAAGCATTCGTTTGCAGTAACAGTTTCAATTTTCACGTTTCACTCTGTTTTCTCATATACGGATAGGTGTAGTTAGAACTCTAAATCAAACACGGTTTGTGCTAGCTTCTCGAAACTTGACACAATGAAGTAGTTCCATGTTCTATCTCTATGGTTTGTTTCTGCTTGATGTAGCCCTAAGCAGAGCCTGTCGGGCACAAACTTTCATTGAAAAGGTCTTCGAAGCTTCCAAAAAACCATGAGTCTCCTGAATTCTCAGCATATATTTTTTCATCCAATCTTCACAATACTTTCAGGTAATCATCACTACAACAATCTCACTTGGCTGCCCAAGTTTTGTAATTCTAGGTTGAATCATTCGTTTGCACTAACAGTTTCGATTGTTAGGTTTCACTCTGTTTTCTCCTATATGGATGGATGTAGTTGGAACTGTAAATCAAACACGGTTTGTGCTAGCTTCTTGAAACTTCACAGAATGAAGTAGTTCTAAGTGCTATCTCTATGGTTTGTTTCCTCTTGATGTAGCCCTAAGCAGAGATGGGCGAAAAACACCTTCATTGAAAGGGGTTTCCAATCTTCCAAAAAACTACAAAAGTCCTGAAATATCAGCATACATTTTTTCATCCAATCTTCATGATACTTTCAGGTAATGGTCACTACAACAATCCCACTTGGCTGCCCAACTTTCGTTCTTCTAGGTTGAAGCATTCGTTTGCAGTAACAGTTTCAATTTTCACTTTTCACTCTGTTTTCTCATATACGGATAGGTGTAGTTAGAACTCTAAATCAAACACGGTTTGTGCTAGCTTCTCGAAACTTGACACAATTAAGTAGTTCCATGTTCTATCTCTATGTTTTGTTTCTGCTTGATGTAGCCCTAAGCAGAGCCTTTCGGGCACAAACTTTCATTGAGAAGGTCTTCCAAGCTTCCAAAAAACCATGAGTCTCCTGAATTCTCAGCATATATTTTTTCATCCAATCTTCACAATACTTTCAGGTAATCATCACTACAACAATCTCACTTGGCTGCCCAAGTTTTGGAATTCTAGGTTGAATCATTCGTTTGCACTAACTGTTTCGATTGTTAGGTTTCACTCTCTTTTCTCCTATATGGATAGATGTAGTTGGAACTCTAAATCAAACACGGTTTGTGGTAGCTTCTTGAAACTTCACAGAATGAAGTAGTTCTAAGTTCTATCTCTATGGTTTGTTTCCTCTTGATGTAGCCCTAAGCAGAGATGGGCGAAAAACACCTTCATTGAAAGGGGTTTCCAATCTTCCAAAATCTACAAAAGTCCTGAAATCTCTGCATATATTTTTTCATCCAATCTTCATGATACTTTCAGGTAATGATCACTACAACAATCCCACTTGGCTGCCCAACTTTCGTTCTTCTAGGTTGAAGCATTCGTTTGCAGTAACAGTTTCAATTTTCACGTTTCACTCTGTTTTCTCATATACGGATAGGTGTAGTTAGAACTCTCAATAAAACACGGTTTGTGCTAGCTTCTTGAAACTTGACACAATGAAGTAGTTCCATGTTCTATCTCTATGGTTTGTTTCCGCTTGATTAAGCCCTAAGCAGAGACTTGCGGGCAAACACCTTCATTGAAAAGGTCTTCCATGCTTCCAAAAAACCATGAGTCTCCTGAATTCTCAGCATATATTTTTTCATCCAATCTTCACAATACTTTCAGGTAATCATCACTACAACAATCTCACTCGGCTGCCCACGTTTCGTACTTCTAGGTTGAAGCTTTCGTTTGCACTAACAGTTTCGATTGTTAGGTTTCACTCTGTTTTCTGCTATATGGATAGATCTAGTTGGAACCGTAAATCAAACACGGTTTGTGCTAGCTTCTTGAAACTTCACAGAATGAAGTAGTTCTAAGTTCTATCTCTATGGATTGTTTCCTCTTGATGTAGCCCTAAGCAGAGATGGCGAAAAACACCTTCATTGAAAGGGGTTTCCAATCTTCCAAAAAACTACAAAAGTCCTGAAATATCAGCAAACATTTTTTCATCCAATCTTCATGATACTTTCAGGTAATGGTCACTGCAACAATCCCACTTGGCTGCCCAACTTTCGTTCTTCTAGGTTGAAGCATTCGTTTGCAGTAACAGTTTCAATTTTCACGTTTCACTCTGTTTTCTCATATACGGATAGGTGTAGTTAGAACTCTAAATCAAAAACGGTTTGTGCTAGCTTCTTCAAACTTGACACAATGAAGTAGTTCCATGTTCTATCTCTATGGTTTGTTTCCGCTTGATTAAGCCCTAAGCAGAGCCTGTCGGAAACAAACTTTCATTGAAAAGGTCTTCCAAGCTTCCAAAAAACCATGAGTCTCCTGAATTCTCAGCATATATTTTTTCATCTAATCTTCACAATACTTCAGGTAATCATCACTACAACAATCTCACTTGGCTGCCCAAGTTTTGTAATTCTAGGTTGAAGCATTCGTTTGCACTAACAGTTTCGATAGTTAGGTTTTACTCTGTTTTCTCCTATATGGATAGATGTACTTGGAACTATAAATCAAACACGGTTTGTGGTAGCTTCTTGAATCTTCACAGAATGAAGTAGTTTTAAGTTCTATCTCTATGGTTTGTTTCCTCTTGATGTAGCCCTAAGCAGAGATGGGCGAAAAACACCTTCATTGAAAGGGGTTTCCAATCTTCCAAAAAACTACTAAAGTCCTGAAATATCAGCATATATTTTTTCATCCAATCTTCATGATACTTTCATGTAGTGATCACTACAAAAATCCCACTTGGCTGCCCAACTCTCATTCTTCTAGGTTGAAGCATTCGTTTGCAGTAACAGTTTCAATTTTCACTTTTCACTCTGTTTTCTCATATACGGATAGGTGTAGTTAGAACTCTAAATCAAACACGGTTTGTGCTAGCTTCTCGAAACTTGACACAATGAAGTAGTTCCATGTTCTCTCTCTATGGTTTGTTTCTGCTTGATGTAGCCATAAGCAGAGCCTTTCGGGCACAAACTTTCATTGAAAAGGTCTTCCAAGCTTCCAAAAAACCATGAGTCTCCTGAATTCTCAGCATATATTTTTTCATCCAATCTTCACAATACTTTCAGGTAATCATCACTACAACAATCTCACTTGGCTGCCCAAGTTTTGTAATTCTAGGTTGAATCATTCGTTTGCACTAACAGTTTCGATTGTTAGGTTTCACTCTGTTTTCTCCTATATGGATAGATGTAGTTGGAACTCTAAATCAAACACGGTTTGTGGTAGCTTCTTGAAACTTCACAGAATGAAGTAGTTTTAAGTTCTATCTCTATGGATTGTTTCCGCTTGATTAAGCTCTAAGAGGAGCCTGTCGGAAACAAACTTCATTGAAAAGGTCTTCCAAGCTTCCAAAAAACCATGAGTCTCCTGAATTCTCAGCATATATTTTTTCATCTAATCTTCACAATACTTCATGTAATCATCACTACAACAATCTCACTTGGCTGCCCAAGTTTTGTAATTCTAGCTTGAAGCATTCGTTTGCACTAACAGTTTCGATAGTTAGGTTTTACTCTGTTTTCTCCTATATGGATAGATGTAGTTGGAACTATAAATCAAACACGGTTTTTGGTAGCTTCTTGAATCTTCACAGAATGAAGTAGTTTTAAGTTCTATCTCTATGGTTTGTTTCCTCTTGATGTAGCAATAAGCAGAGATGGGCGAAAAACACCTTCATTGAAAGGGGTTTCCAATCTTCCAAAAAACTACAAAATTCCTGAAATATCGGCATACATTTTTTCATCCAATCTTCATGATACTTTCATGTAGTGATCACTACAAAAATCCCACTTGGCTGCCCAACTCTCGTTCTTCTAGGTTGAAGCATTCGTTTGCAGTAACAGTTTCAATTTTCACTTTTCACTCTGTTTTCTCATATACGGATAGGTGTAGTTAGAACTCTAAATCAAACACGGTTTGTGCTAGCTTCTCAAAACTTGACACAATGAAGTAGTTCCATGTTCTATCTCTATGGTTTGTTTCTGCTTGATGTAGCCCTAAGCAGAGCCTTTCGGGCACAAACTTTCATTGAAAATGTCTTCCAAGCTTCCAAAAAACCATGAGTCTCCTGAATTCTCAGCATATATTTTTTCTTCCAATCTTCACAATACTTTCAGGTAATCATCAGTACAACAATCACACTTGGCTGCCCAAGTTTCGTACTTCTAGGTTGAAGCATTCGTTTGCACTAACAGTTTCGATTGTTAGGTTTCACTCTGTTTTCTGCTATATGGATAGATGTAGTTGGAACCGTAAATCAAACACGGTTTGTGCTAGCTTCTTGAAACTTCACAGAATGAAGTAGTTCTAAGTTCTAACTCTATGGATTGTTTCCTCTTGATGTAGCCCTAAGCAGGGATGGGCGAAAAACACCTTCATTGAAAGGGGTTTCCAATCTTCCAAAAAACTACAAAAGTCCTGAAATATCGGCATACATTTTTTCATCCAATCTTCATGATACTTTGAGGTAATGGTCACTACAACAATCCCACTTGGCTGCCCAACTTTCGTTCTTCTAGGTTGAAGCATTCGTTTGCAGTAACAGTTTCAATTTTCACTTTTCACTCTGTTTTCTCATATACGGATAGGTGTAGTTAGAACTCTAAATCAAACACGGTTTGTGCTAACTTCTCGAAACTTGACACAATGAAGTAGTTCCATGTTCTATCTCTATGGTTTGTTTCTGCTTGATGTAGCCCTAAGCAGAGCCTGTCCGGCACAAACTTTCATTGAAAAGGTCTTCCAAGCTTCCAAAATCCATGAGTCTCCTGAATTCTCAGCATATATTTTTTCATCCAATCTTCACAATACTTTCAGGTAATCATCACTACAACAATCTCACTTGGCTGCCCAAGTTTTGTAATTCTAGGTTGAATCATTCGTTTGCACTAACAGTTTCGATTGTTAGGTTTCACTCTGTTTTCTCCTATATGGATAGGTGTAGTTGGAACTGTAAATCAAACACGGTTTGTGCTAGCTTCTTGAAACTTCACAGAATGAAGTAGTTCTAAGTGCTATCTCTATGGTTTGTTTCCTCTTGATGTAGCCCTAAGCAGAGTTGGGCGAAAAACACCTTCATTGAAAGGGGTTTCCAATCTTCCAAAATCTACAAAAGTCCTGAAATCTCTGCATATATTTTTTCATCCAATCTTAATGATACTTTCAGGTAATGATCACTACAACAATCCCACTTGGCTGCCCAACTTTCGTTCTTCTAGGTTGAAGCATTAGTTTGCAGTAACAGTTTCAATTTTCACGTTTCACTCTGTTTTCTCATATACGGATAGGTGGAGTTAGAACTCTAAATCAAACATGGTTTGTGTTAGCTTCTTGAAACTTGACACAATGAAGTAGTTCCATGTTCTATCTCTATGGTTTGTTTCCGCTTGATTAAGCCCTAAGCAGAGACTTGCGGGCAAACACCTTCATTGAAAAGGTCTTCCAAGCTTCCAAAAAACCATGAGTCTCCTGAATTCTCAGCATATATTTTTTCATCCAATCTTCACAATACTTTCAGGTAATCATCACTACAACAATCTCACTTGGCTGCCCAAGTTTCGTACTTCTAGGTTGAAGCATTCGTTTGCACTAACAGTTTCGATTGTTAGGTTTCACTCTGTTTTCTGCTATATGGATAGATGTAGTTGGAACCGTAAATCAAACACGGTTTGTGCTAGCTTCTTGAAACTTCACAGAATGAAGTAGTTCTAAGTGCTATCTCTATGGATTGTTTCCTCTTGATGTAGCCCTAAGCAGAGATGGGCGAAAAACACCTTCATTCAAAGGGGTTTCCAATCTTCCAAAAAACTACAAAAGTCCTGAAATATCAGCATACATTTTTTCATCCAATCTTCATGATACTTTCAGGTAATGGTCACTACAACAATCCCACTTGGCTGCCCAACTTTCGTTCTTCTAGGTTGAAGCATTCGTTTGCAGTAACAGTTTCAATTTTCACGTTTCACTCTGTTTTCTCATATACGGATAGGTGTAGTTAGAACTCTAAATCAAAAACGGTTTGTGCTAGCTTCTTCAAACTTGACACAATGAAGTAGTTCCATGTTCTATCTCTATGGTTTGTTTCCGCTTGATTAAGCCCTAAGCAGAGCCTTTCGGGCACAAACTTTCATTGAAAAGGTCTTCCAAGCTTCCAAAAAACCATGAGTCTCCTGAATTCTCAGCATATATTTTTTCATCCAATCTTCACAATACTTTCAGGTAATCATCACTACAACAATCTCACTTGGCTGCCCAATTTTTGTAATTCTAGGTTGAATCATTCGTTTGCACTAACAGTTTCGATTGTTAGGTTTCACTCTGTTTTCTCCTATATGGATAGATGTACTTGGAACTCTAAATCAAACACGGTTTGTGGTAGCTTCTTGAAACTTCACAGAATGAAGTAGTTTTAAGTTCTATCTCTATGGATTGTTTCCTCTTGATGTAGCCCTAAGCAGAGATGGGCGAAAAACACCTTCATTGAAAGGGGTTTCCAATCTTCCAAAAAACTACTAAAGTCCTGAAATATCAGCATATATTTTTTCATCCAATCTTCATGATACTTTCATGTAGTGATTACTACAAAAATCCCACTTGGCTGCCCAACTCTCGTTCTTCTAGGTTGAAGCATTCATTTGCAGTAACAGTCTCAATTTTCACTTTTCACTCTGTTTTCTCATATACGGATAGGTGTAGTTAGAACTCTAAATCCAACATGGTTTGTGCTAGCTTCTCGAAACTTGACACAATGAAGTAGTTCCATGTTCTATCTCTATGGTTTGTTTCTGCTTGATTTAGCACTAAGGAGAGCCTTTCGGGCACAAACTTTCATTGAAAAGGTCTTCCAAGCTTCCAAAATACCATGCGTCTCCTGAATTCTCAGCATATATTTTTTCATCCAATCTTCACAATACTCTCAGGTAATCATCACTACAACAATCTCACTTGGCTGCCCAAGTTTTGTAATTCTAGGTTGAATCATTCGTTTGCACTAACAGTTTCGATTGTTAGGTTTCACTCTGTTTTCTCCTATATGGATACATGTAGTTGGAACTCTAAATCAAACACGGTTTGTGGTAGCTTCTTGAAACTTCACAGAATGAAGTAGTTCTAAGTTCTATCTCTATGGTTTCTTTCCTCTTGATGTAGCCCTAAGGAGAGATGGGCGAAAAACACCTTCATTGAAAGGGGTTTCCAATCTTCCAAAAAACTACTAAAGTCCTGAAATATCAGCATATATTTTTTCATCCAATCTTCATGATACTTTCAGGTAGTGATCACTACGACAATCCCACTTGGCTGCCCAACTTTCGTTCTTCTAAGTTGAAGCATTCGTTTGCAGTAACAGTTTCAATTTTCACATTTCACTCTGTTTTCTCATATACGGATAGGTGTAGTTAGAACTCTCAATCAAACACGGTTTGTGCTAGCTTCTTGAAACTTGACACAATGAAGTAGTTCCATGTTCTATCTCTATGGTTTGTTTCCGCTTGATTAAGCCCTAAGCAGAGACTTGCGGGCAAACACCTTCATTGAAAAGGTCTTCCAAGCTTCCAAAAAACCATGAGTCTCCTGAATTCTCAGCATATATTTTTTCATCCAATCTTCACAATACTTTCAGGTAATCATCACTACAACAATCTCACTTGGCTGCCCAAGTTTTGTAATTCTAGGTTGAATCATTCGTTTGCACTAACAGTTTCGATTGTTAGGTTTCACTCTGTTTTCTCCTATATGGATAGATGTAGTTGGAACTCTAAATCAAACACGGTTTGTGGTAGCTTCTTGAAACTTCACAGAATGAAGTAGTTTTAAGTTCTATCTCTATGGATTGTTTCCGCTTGATTAAGCCCTAAGCAGAGCCTGTCGGAAACAAACTTTCATTGAAAAGGTCTTCCAAGCTTCCAAAAAACCATGAGTCTCCTGAATTCTCAGCATATATTTTTTCATCTAATCTTCACAATACTTCAGGTAATCATCACTACAACAATCTCACTTGGCTGCCCAAGTTTTGTAATTCTAGGTTGAAGCATTCGTTTGCACTAACAGTTTCGATAGTTAGGTTTTACTCTGTTTTCTCCTATATGGATAGATGTAGTTGGAACTATAAATCAAACACGGTTTGTGGTACCTTCTTGAATCTTCACAGAATGAAGTAGTTTTAAGTTCTATCTCTATGGTTTGTTTCCTCTTGATGTAGCCCTAAGCAGAGATGGGCGAAAAACACCTTCATTGAAAGGGGTTTCCAATCTTACAAAAAACTACTAAAGTCCTGAAATATCAGCATATATTTTTTCATCCAATCTTCATGATACTTTCAGGTATTGATCACTACGACAATCCCACTTGGCTGCCCAACTTTCGTTCTTCTAGGTTGAAGCATTCGTTTGCAGTAACAGTTTCAATTTTCACATTTCACTCTGTTTTCTCATATACGGATAGGTGTAGTTAGAACTCTCAATCAAACACGGTTTGTGCTAGCTTCTTGAAACTTGACACAATGAAGTAGTTCCATGTTCTATCTCTATGGTTTGTTTCCGCTTGATTAAGCCCTAAGCAGAGACTTGCGGGCAAACACCTTCATTGAAAAGGTCTTCCAAGCTTCCAAAAAACCATGAGTCTCCTGAATTCTCAGCATATATTTTTTCATCCAATCTTCACAATACTTTCAGGTAATCATCAGTACAACAATCACACTTGGCTGCCCAAGTTTCGTACTTCTAGGTTGAAGCATTCGTTTGCACTAACAGTTTCGATTGTTAGGTTTCACTCTGTTTTCTGCTATATGGATAGATGTAGTTGGAACCGTAAATCAAACACGGTTTGTGCTAGCTTCTTGAAACTTCACAGAATGAAGTAGTTCTAAGTTTTATCTCTATGGATTGTTTCCTCTTGATGTAGCACTAAGCAGAGATGGGCGAAAAACACCTTCATTGAAAGGGGTTTCCAATCTTCCAAAAAACTACAAAAGTCCTGTAATATCGGCATACATTTTTTCATCCAATCTTCATGATACTTTGAGGTAATGGTCACTACAACAATCCCACTTGGCTGCCCAACTTTCGTTCTTCTAGGTTGAAGCATTCGTTTGCAGTAACAGTTTCAATTTTCACTTTTCACTCTGTTTTCTCATATACGGATAGGTGTAGTTAGAACTCTAAATCAAACACGGTTTGTGCTAGCTTCTCGAAACTTGACACAATGAAGTAGTTCCATGTTCTATCTCTATGGTTTGTTTCTGCTTGATGTAGCCCTAAGCAGAGCCTGTCGGGCACAAACTTTCATTGAAAAGGTCTTCCAAGCTTCCAAAAAACCATGAGTCTCCTGAATTCTCAGCATATATTTTTTCATCTAATCTTCACAATACTTTCAGGTAATCATCACTACAACAATCTCACTTGGCTGCCCAAGTTTTGTAATTCTAGGTTGAATCATTCGTTTGCACTAACAGTTTCGATTGTTAGGTTTCACTCTGTTTTCTCCTATATGGATAGATGTAGTTGGAACTGTAAATCAAACACGGTTTGTGCTAGCTTCTTGAAACTTCACAGAATGAAGTAGTTCTAAGTGCTGTCTCTATGGTTTGTTTCCTCTTGATGTAGCCCTAAGCAGAGATGGGCAAAAAACACCTTCATTGAAAGGGGTTTCCAATCTTCCAAAATCTACAAAAGTCCTGAAATCTCTGCATATATTTTTTCATCCAATCTTCATGATACTTTCAGGTAATGATCACTACAACAATCCCACTTGGCTGCCCAACTTTCGTTCTTCTAGGTTGAAGCATTCGTTTGCAGTAACAGTTTCAATTTTCACGTTTCACTCTGTTTTCTCATATACGGATAGGTGTAGTTAGAACTCTAAATCAAACACGGTTTGTGCTAGCTTCTCGAAACTTGACACAATGAAGTAGTTCCATGTTCTATCTCTATGGTTTGTTTCTGCTTGATGTAGCCCTAAGCAGAGCCTTTCGGGCACAAACTTTCATTGAAATGGTCTTCCAAGCTTCCAAAAAACCATGAGTCTCCTGAATTCTCAGCATATATTTTTTCATCCAATCTTCACAATACTTTCAGGTAATCATCACTACAACAATCTCACTTGGCTGCCCAATTTTTGTAATTCTAGGTTAAATCATTCGTTTGTACTAACAGTTTCGATTGTTAGGTTTCACTCTGTTTTCTCCTATATGGATAGATGTAGTTGGAACTCTAAATCAAACACGGTTTGTGCTAGCTTCTTGAAACTTCACAGAATGAAGTAGTTCTAAGTTCTATCTCTATGGTTTGTTTCCTCTTGATGTAGCCCTAAGGAGAGATGGGCGAAAAACACCTTCATTGAAAGGGGTTTCCAATCTTCCAAAAAACTACTAAAGTCCTGAAATATCAGCATATATTTTTTCATCCAATCTTCATGATACTTTCATGTAGTGATCACTACAACAATCCCACTTGGCTGCCCAACTTTCGTTCTTCTAGGTTGAAGCATTCGTTTTCAGTAACAGTTTCAATTTTCACGTTTCACTCTGTTTTCTCATATACGGATAGGTGTAGTTATAACTCTCAATCAAACACGGTTTGTGCTAGCTTCTTGAAACTTGACACAATGAAGTAGTTCCATGTTCTATCTCTATGGTTTGTTTCCGCTTGATTAAGCCCTAAGCAGAGACTTGCGGGCAAACACCTTCATTGAAAAGGTCTTCCAAGCTTCCAAAAAAAACCATGAGTCTCCTGAATTCTCAGCATATATTTTTTCATCCAATCTTCACAATACTTTCAGGTAATCATCAGTACAACAATCACACTTGGCTGCCCAAGTTTCGTACTTCTAGGTTGAAGCATTCGTTTGCACTAACAGTTTCGATTGTTAGGTTTCACTCTGTTTTCTGCTATATGGATAGATGTAGTTGGAACCGTAAATCAAACACGGTTTGTGCTAGCTTCTTGAAACTTCACAGAATGAAGTAGTTCTAAGTTCTATCTCTATGGATTGTTTCCTCTTGATGTAGCCCTACGCAGAGATGGGCGAAAAACACCTTCATTGAAAGGGGTTTCCAATCTTCCAAAAAACTACAAAAGTCCTGAAATATCGGCATACATTTTTTCATCCAATCTTCATGATACTTTGAGGTAATGGTCACTACAACAATCCCACTTGGCTGCCCAACTTTCGTTCTTCTAGGTTGAAGCATTCGTTTGCAGTAACAGTTTCAATTTTCACTTTTCACTCTGTTTTCTCATATACGGATAGGTGTAGTTAGAACTCTAAATCAAACACGGTTTGTGCTAGCTTCTCGAAACTTGACACAATGAAGTAGTTCCATGTTCTATCTCTATGGTTTGTTTCTGCTTGATGTAGCCCTAAGCAGAGCCTGTCGGGCACAAACTTTCATTGAAAAGGTCTTCCAAGCTTCCAAAAAACCATGAGTCTCCTGAATTCTCAGCATATATTTTTTCATCCAATCTTCACAATACTTTCAGGTAATCATCACTACAACAATCTCACTTGGCTGCCCAAGTTTTGTAATTCTAGGTTGAATCATTCGTTTGCACTAACAGTTTCGATTGTTAGGTTTCACTCTGTTTTCTCCTACATGGATAGATGTAGTTGGAACTGTAAATCAAACACGGTTTGTGCTAGCTTCTTGAAACTTCACAGAATGAAGTAGTTCTAAGTGCTGTCTCTATGGTTTGTTTCCTCTTGATGTAGCCCTAAGCAGAGATGGGCAAAAAACACCTTCATTGAAAGGGGTTTCCAATCTTCCAAAATCTACAAAAGTCCTGAAATCTCTGCATATATTTTTTCATCCAATCTTCATGATACTTTCAGGTAATGATCACTACAACAATCCCACTTGGCTGCCCAACTTTCGTTCTTCTAGGTTGAAGCATTCGTTTGCAGTAACAGTTTCAATTTTCACGTTTCACTCTGTTTTCTCATATACGGATAGGTGTAGTTAGAACTCTAAATCAAACACGGTTTGTGCTAGCTTCTCGAAACTTGACACAATGAAGTAGTTCCATGTTCTATCTCTATGGTTTGTTTCTGCTTGATGTAGCCCTAAGCAGAGCCTTTTGGGCACAAACTTTCATTGAAATGGTCTTCCAAGCTTCCAAAAAACCATGAGTCTCCTGAATTCTCAGCATATATTTTTTCATCCAATCTTCACAATACTTTCAGGTAATCATCACTACAACAATCTCACTTGGCTGCCCAATTTTTGTAATTCTAGGTTAAACATTCGTTTGTACTAACAGTTTCGATTGTTAGGTTTCACTCTGTTTTCTCCTATATGGATAGATGTAGTTGGAACTGTAAATCAAACACGGTTTGTGCTAGCTTCTTGAAACTTCACAGAATGAAGTAGTTCTAAGTTCTATCTCTATGGTTTGTTTCCTCTTGATGTAGCCCTAAGGAGAGATGGGCGAAAAACACCTTCATTGAAAGGGGTTTCCAATCTTCCAAAAAACTACTAAAGTCCTGAAATATCAGCATATATTTTTTCATCCAATCTTCATGATACTTTCATGTAGTGATCACTACAACAATCCCACTTGGCTGCCCAACTTTCGTTCTTCTAGGTTGAAGCATTCGTTTTCAGTAACAGTTTCAATTTTCACGTTTCACTCTGTTTTCTCATATACGGATAGGTGTAGTTATAACTCTCAATCAAACACGGTTTGTGCTAGCTTCTTGAAACTTGACACAATGAAGTAGTTCCATGTTCTATCTCTATGGTTTGTTTCCGCTTGATTAAGCCCTAAGCAGAGACTTGCGGGCAAACACCTTCATTGAAAAGGTCTTCCAAGCTTCCAAAAAAAACCATGAGTCTCCTGAATTCTCAGCATATATTTTTTCATCCAATCTTCACAATACTTTCAGGTAATCATCAGTACAACAATCACACTTGGCTGCCCAAGTTTCGTACTTCTAGGTTGAAGCATTCGTTTGCACTAACAGTTTCGATTGTTAGGTTTCACTCTGTTTTCTGCTATATGGATAGATGTAGTTGGAACCGTAAATCAAACACGGTTTGTGCTAGCTTCTTGAAACTTCACAGAATGAAGTAGTTCTAAGTTCTATCTCTATGGATTGTTTCCTCTTGATGTAGCCCTAAGCAGAGATGGGCGAAAAACACCTTCATTGAAAGGGGTTTCCAATCTTCCAAAAAACTACAAAAGTCCTGAAATATCGGCATACATTTTTTCATCCAATCTTCATGATACTTTGAGGTAATGGTCACTACAACAATCCCACTTGGCTGCCCAACTTTCGTTCTTCTAGGTTGAAGCATTCGTTTGCAGTAACAGTTTCAATTTTCACTTTTCACTCTGTTTTCTCATATACGGATAGGTGTAGTTAGAACTCTAAATCAAACACGGTTTGTGCTAGCTTCTCGAAACTTGACACAATGAAGTATTTCCATGTTCTATCTCTATGGTTTGTTTCTGCTTGATGTAGCCCTAAGCAGAGCCTGTCGGGCACAAACTTTCATTGAAAAGGTCTTCCAAGCTTCCAAAAAACCATGAGTCTCCTGAATTCTCAGCATATATTTTTTCATCCAATCTTCACAATACTTTCAGGTAATCATCAATACAACAATCTCACTTGGCTGCCCAAGTTTTGTAATTCTAGGTTGAATCATTCGTTTGCACTAACAGTTTCGATTGTTAGGTTTCACTCTGTTTTCTCCTATATGGATAGATGTAGTTGGAACTGTAAATCAAACACGGTTTGTGCTAGCTTCTTGAAACTTCACAGAATGAAGTAGTTCTAAGTGCTATCTCTATGGTTTGTTTCCTCTTGATGTAGCCCTAAGCAGAGATGGGCGAAAAACACCTTCATTGAAAGGGGTTTCCAATCTTCCAAAATCTACAAAAGTCCTGAAATCTCTGCATATATTTTTTCATCCAATCTTCATGATACTTTCAGGTAATGATCACTACAACAATCCCACTTGGCTGCCCAACTTTCGTTCTTCTAGGTTGAAGCATTCGTTTGCAGTAACAGTTTCAATTTTCACGTTTCACTCTGTTTTCTCATATACGGATAGGTGTAGTTAGAACTCTAAATCAAACACGGTTTGTGCTAGCTTCTTGAAACTTGACACAATGAAGTAGTTCCATGTTCTATCTCTATGGTTTGTTTCCGCTTGATTAAGCCCTAAGCAGAGACTTGCGGGCAAACACCTTCATTGAAAAGGCATTCCAAGCTTCCAAAAAACCATGAGTCTCCTGAATTCTCAGCATATATTTTTTCATCCAATCTTCACAATACTTTCAGGTAATCATCACTACAACAATCTCACTTGGCTGCCCAAGTTTCGTACTTCTAGGTTGAAGCATTCGTTTGCACTAACAGTTTCGATTGTTAGGTTTCACTCTGTTTTCTGCTATATGGATAGATCTAGTTGGAACCGTAAATCAAACACGGTTTGTGCTAGCTTCTTGAAACTTCACAGAATGAACTAGTTCTAAGTGCTATCTCTATGGATTGTTTCCTCTTGATGTAGCCCTAAGCAGAGATGGGCAAAAAACACCTTCATTGAAAGGGGTTTCCAATCTTCCAAAAAACTACAAAAGTCCTGAAATATCAGCATACATTTTTTCATCCAATCTTCATGATACTTTCAGGTAATGGTCACTACAACAATCCCACTTGGCTGCCCAACTTTCGTTCTTCTAGGTTGAAGCATTCGTTCGCAGTAACAGTTTCAATTTTCACGTTTCACTCTGTTTTCTCATATAAGGATAGGTGTAGTTAGAACTCTAAATCAAAAACGGTTTGTGCTAGCTTCTTCAAACTTGACACAATGAAGTAGTTCCATGTTCTATCTCTATGGTTTGTTTCCGCTTGATTAAGCCCTAAGCAGAGCCTGTCGGAAACAAACTTTCATTGAAAAGGTCTTCCAAGCTTCCAGAAACCATGAGTCTCCTGAATTCTCAGCATATATTTTTTCATCTAATCTTCACAATACTTTCAGGTAATCATCACTACAACAATCTCACTTGGCTGCCCAAGTTTTGTAATTCTAGGTTGAAGCATTCGTTTGCACTAACAGTTTCGATAGTTAGGTTTTACTCTGTTTTCTCCTATATGGATAGATGTAGTTGGAACTATAAATCAAACACGGTTTGTGGTAGCTTCTTGAATCTTCACAGAATGAAGTGGTTTTAAGTTCTATCTCTATGGTTTGTTTCCTCTTGATGTAGCCCTAAGGAGAGATGGGCGAAAAACACCTTCATTGAAAGGGGTTTCCAATCTTCCAAAAAACTAAAAAAGTCCTGAAATATCAGCATATATTTTTTCATCCAATCTTCATGATACTTTCATGTAGTGATCACTACAAAAATCCCACTTGGATGCCCAACTCTCGTTCTTCTAGGTTGAAGCATTCGTTTGCAGTAACAGTTTCAATTTTCACTTTTCACTCTGTTTTCTCATATAAGGATAGGTGTAGTTAGAACTCTAAATCAAACACGGTTTGTGCTAGCTTCTCGAAACTTGACACAATGAAGTAGTTCCATGTTCTATCTCTATGGTTTGTTTCTGCTTGATGTAGCCCTAAGCAGAGCCTTTCGGGCACAAACTTTCATTGAAAAGGTCTTCCAAGCTTCCAAAAAACCATGAGTCTCCTGAATTCTCAGCAGATATTTTTTCATCCAATCTTCACAATACTTTCAGGTAATCATCACTACAACAATCTCACTTCGCTGCCCAAGTTTTGTAATTCTAGGTTGAATCATTCGTTTGCACTAACAGTTTCGATTGTTAGGTTTCACTCTGTTTTCTCCTATATGGATAGATGTAGTTGGAACTCTAAATCAAACACGGTTTGTGGTAGCTTCTTGAATCTTCACAGAATGAAGTTTTTTTAAGTTCTATCTCTATGGATTGTTTCCTCTTGATGTAGCACTAAGCAGAGATGGGCGAAAAACACCTTCATTGAAAGGGGTTTCCAATTTTCCAAAAAACTACAAAAGTCCTGAAATATCGGCATACATTTTTTCATCCAATCTTCATGATACTTTCAGGTAATGGTCACTACAACAATCCCACTTGGCTGCCCAACTTTCGTTCTTCTAGGTTGAAGCATTCGTTTGCAGTAACAGTTTCAATTTTCACGTTTCACTCTGTTTTCTCATATACGGATAGGTGTAGTTAGAACTCTAAATCAAACACGGTTTGTGCTAGCTTCTCGAAACTTGACACAATGAAGTAGTTCCATGTTCTATCTCTATGGTTTGTTTCTGCTTGATGTAGCCCTAAGCAGAGCCTGTCGGGCACAAACTTTCATTGAAAAGGTCTTCCAAGCTTCCAAAAAACCATGAGTCTCCTCAATTCTCAGCATATATTTTTTCATCCAATCTTCACAATAATTTCAGGTAATCATCACTACAACAATCTCACTTGGCTGCCCAAGTTTTGTAATTCTAGGTTGAGTCATTCGTTTGCACTAACAGTTTCGATTGTTAGGTTTCACTCTGTTTTCTCCTATATGGATAGATGTAGTTGGAACTGTAAATCAAACACGGTTTGTGCTAGCTTCTTGAAACTTCACAGAATGAAGTAGTTCTAAGTGCTATCTCTATGGATTGTTTCCTCTTGATGTAGCCCTAAGCAGAGATGGGCGAAAAACACCTTCATTGAAAGGGGTTTCCAATCTTCCAAAAAACTACAAAAGTCCTGAAATATCGGCATACATTTTTTCATCCAATCTTCATGATACTTTGAGATAATGGTCACTACAACAATCCCACTTGGCTGCCCAACTTTCGTTCTTCTAGGTTGAAGCATTCGTTTGCAGTAACAGTTTCAATTTTCACTTTTCACTCTGTTTTCTCATATACGGATAGGTGTAGTTAGAACTCTAAATCAAAAACGGTTTGTGCTAGCTTCTCGAAACTTGACACAATGAAGTAGTTCCATGTTCTATCTCTATGGTTTGTTTCCGCTTGATTAAGCCCTAAGCAGAGACTTGCGGGCAAACACCTTCGTTGAAAAGGTCTTCCAAGCTTCCAAAAAACCATGAGTCTCCTGAATTCTCAGCATATATTTTTTCATCCAATCTTCACAATACTTTCAGGTAATCATCACTACAACAATCTCACTTGGCTGCCCAAGTTTCGTACTTCTAGGTTGAAGCATTCGTTTGCACTAACAGTTTCGATTGTTAGGTTTCACTCTGTTTTCTGCTATATGGATAGATCTAGTTGGAACCGTAAATCAAACACGGTTTGTGCTAGCTTCTTGAAACTTCACAGAATGAAGTAGTTCTAAGTGCTATCTCTATGGATTGTTTCCTCTTGATGTAGCCCTAAGCAGAGATGGGCGAAAAACACCTTCATTGAAAGGGGTTTCCAATCTTCCAAAAAACTACAAAAGTCCTGAAATATCAGCATACATTTTTTCATCCAATCTTCATGATACTTTCAGGTAATGGTCACTACAACAATCCCACTTGGCTGCCCAACTTTCGTTCTTCTAGGTTGAAGCATTCGTTTGCAGTAACAGTTTCAATTTTCACGTTTCACTCTGTTTTCTCATATACGGATAGGTGTAGTTAGAACTCTAAATCAAAAACGGTTTGTGCTAGCTTCTTCAAACTTGACACAATGAAGTAGTTCCATGTTCTATCTCTATGGTTTGTTTCCGCTTGATTAAGCCGTAAGCAGAGCTTGTCGGAAACAAACTTTCATTGAACAGGTCTTCCAAGCTTCCAAAAAACCATGAGTCTCCTGAATTCTCAGCATATATTTTTTCATCTAATCTTCACAATACTTTCAGGTAATCATCACTACAACAATCTCACTTGGCTGCCCAAGTTTTGTAATTCTAGGTTGAAGCATTCGTTTGCACTAACAATTTCGATAGTTAGGTTTTACTCTGTTTTCTCCTATATGGATAGATGTAGTTGGAAGTATAAATCAAACACGGTTTGTGGTAGCTTCTTGAATCTTCACAGAATGAAGTAGTTTTAAGTTCTATCACTTTGGTTTGTTTCCTCTTGATGTAGCCCTAAGCAGAGATGGGCGAAAAACACCTTCATTGAAAGGGGTTTCCAATCTTCCAAAAAACTACTAAAGTCCTGAAATATCAGCATATATTTTTTCATCCAATCTTCATGATACTTTCATGTAGTGATCACTACAAAAATCCCACTTGGCTGCCCAACTCTCGTTCTTCTAGGTTGAAGCATTCGTTTGCAGTAACAGTTTCAATTTTCACTTTTCACTCTGTTTTCTCATATACGGATAGGTGTAGTTAGAACTCTAAATCAAACACGGTTTGTGCTAGCTTCTCGAAACTTGACACAATGAAGTAGATCCATGTTCTATCTCTATGGTTTGTTTCCGCTTGATTAAGCCCTAAGCAGAGACTTGCGGGCAAACACCTTCATTGAAAAGGTCTTCCAAGCTTCCAAAAAACCATGAGTCTCCTGAATTCTCAGCATATATTTTTTCATCCAATCTTCACAATACTTTCAGGTAATCATCACTACAACAATCTCACTTGGCTGCCCAAGTTTTGTAATTCTAGGTTGAATCATTCGTTTGCACTAACAGTTTCGATTGTTAGGTTTCACTCTGTTTTCTCCTATATGGATAGATGTAGTTGGAACTGTAAATCAAACACGGTTTGTGCTAGCTTCTTGAAACTTCACAGAATGAAGGAGTTCTAAGTGCTATCTCTATGGTTTGTTTCCTCTTGATGTAGCCCTAAGCAGAGATGGGCGAAAAACACCTTCATTGAAAGGGGTTTCCAATCTTATAAAAAACTACAAAAGTCCTGAAATATCGGCATACATTTTTTCATCCAATCTTCATGATACTTTGAGGTAATGGTCACTACAACAATCCCACTTGGCTGCCCAACTTTCGTTCTTCTAGGTTGAAGCATTCGTTTGCAGTAACAGTTTCAATTTTCACTTTTCACTCTGTTTTCTCATATACGGATAGGTGTAGTTAGAACTCTAAATCAAACACGGTTTGTGCTAGCTTCTCGAAACTTGACACAATGAAGTAGTTCCATGTTCTATCTCTATGGTTTGTTTCTGCTTGATGTAGCCCTAAGCAGAGCCTGTCGGGCACACACTTTCATTGAAAAGGTCTTCCAAGCTTCCAAAAAACCATGAGTCTCCTGAATTCTCAGCATATATTTTTTCATCCAATCTTCGCAATACTTTCAGGTAATCATGACTACAACAATCTCACTTGGCTGCCCAAGTTTTGTAATTCTAGGTTGAATCATTCGTTTGCACTAACAGTTTCGATTGTTAGGTTTCACTCTGTTTTCTCCTATATGGATAGATGTAGTTGGAACTGTAAATCAAACACGGTTTGTGCTAGCTTCTTGAAACTTCACAGAATGAAGTAGTTCTAAGTGCTATCTCTATGGTTTGTTTAATCTTGATGTAGCCCTAAGCAGAGATGGGTGAAAAACACCTTCATTGAAAGGGGTTTCCAATCTTCCAAAATCTACAAAAGTCCTGAAATCTCTGCATATATTTTTTCATCCAATCTTCATGATACTTTCAGGTAATGATCACTACAACAATCCCACTTGGCTGCCCAACTTTCGTTGTTCTAGGTTGAAGCATTCGTTTGCAGTAACAGTTTCAATTTTCACGTTTCACTCTGTTTTCTCATATACGGATAGGTGTAGTTAGAAATCTAAATCAAACACGGTTTGTGCTAGCTTCTTGAAACTTGACACAATGAAGTAGTTCCATGTTCTATCTCTATGGTTTGTTTCTGCTTGATTAAGCCCTAAGGAGAGACTTGCGGGCAAACACCTTCATTGAAAAGGTCTTCCAAGCTTCCAAAAAACCATGAGTCTCCTGAATTCTCAGCATATATTTTTTCATCCAATCTTCACAATACTTTCAGGTAATCATCACTACAACAATCTCACTTGGCTGCCCAAGTTTTGTAATTCTAGGTTGAATCATTCGTTTGCACTAATAGTTTCGATTGTTAGGTTTCACTCTGTTTTCTCCTATATGGATAGATGTAGTTGGAACTCTAAATCAAACACGGTTTGTGGTAGCTTCTTGAAACTTCACAGAATGAAGTAGTTCTAAGTTCTATCTCTATGGTTTGTTTCCTCTTGATGTAGCCCTAAGGAGAGATGGGCGAAAAACACCTTCATTGAAAGGGGTTTCCAATCTTCCAAAAAACTACTAAAGTCCTGAAATATCAGCATATATTTTTTCATCCAATCTTCATGATACTTTCAGGTAGTGATCACTACAACAATCCCACTTGGCTGCCCAACTTTCGTTCTTCTAGGTTGAAGCATTCGTTTTCAGTAACAGTTTCAATTTTCACGTTTCACTCTGTTTTCTCATATACGGATAGGTGTAGTTAGAACTCTCAATAAAACACGGTTTGTGCTAGCTTCTTGAAACTTGACACAATGAAGTAGTTCCATGTTCTATCTCTATGGTTAGTTTCCGCTTGATTAAGCCCTAAGCAGAGACTTGCGGGCAAACACCTTCATTGAAAAGGTCTTCCAAGCTTCCAAAAAACCATGAGTCTCCTGAATTCTCAGCATATATTTTTTCATCCAATCTTCACAATACTTTCAGGTAATCATCACTACAACAATCTCACTTGGCTGCCCATGTTTTGTAATTCTAGGTTGAATAATTCATTTGCACTAACAGTTTCGATTGTTAGGTTTCACTCTGTTTTCTCCTATATGGATAGATGTAGTTGGAACTGTAAATCAAACACGGTTTGTGCTAGCTTCTTGAAACTTCACAGAATGAAGTAGTTCTAAGTGCTATCTCTATGGTTTGTTTAATCTTGATGTAGCCCTAAGCAGAGATGGGCGAAAAACACCTTCATTGAAAGGGGTTTCCAATCTTCCAAAATCTACAAAAGTCCTGAAATCTCTGCATATATTTTTTCATCCAATCTTCATGATACTTTCAGGTAATGATCACTACAACAATCCCACTTGGCTGCCCAACTTTCGTTGTTCTAGGTTGAAGCATTCGTTTGCAGTAACAGTTTCAATTTTCACGTTTCACTCTGTTTTCTCATATACGGATAGGTGTAGTTAGAAATCTAAATCAAACACGGTTTGTGCTAGCTTCTTGAAACTTGACACAATGAAGTAGTTCCATGTTCTATCTCTATGGTTTGTTTCTGCTTGATTAAGCCCTAAGGAGAGACTTGCGGGCAAACACCTTCATTTAAAAGGTCTTCCAAGCTTCCAAAAAACCATGAGTCTCCTGAATTCTCAGCATATATTTTTTCATCCAATCTTCACAATACTTTCAGGTAATCATCACTACAACAATCTCACTTGGCTGCCCAAGTTTTGTAATTCTAGGTTGAATCATTCGTTTGCACTAACAGTTTCGATTGTTAGGTTTCACTCTGTTTTCTCCTATATGGATAGATGTAGTTGGAACTCTAAATCAAACACGGTTTGTGGTAGCTTCTTGAAACTTCACAGAATGAAGTAGTTCTAAGTTCTATCTCTATGGTTTGTTTCCTCTTGATGTAGCCCTAAGGAGAGATGGGCGAAAAACACCTTCATTGAAAGGGGTTTCCAATCTTCCAAAAAACTACTAAAGTCCTGAAATATCAGCATATATTTTTTCATCCAATCTTCATGATACTTTCAGGTAGTGATCACTACAACAATCCCACTTGGCTGCCCAACTTTCGTTCTTCTAGGTTGAAGCATTCGTTTTCAGTAACAGTTTCAATTTTCACGTTTCACTCTGTTTTCTCATATACGGATAGGTGTAGTTAGAACTCTCAATAAAACACGGTTTGTGCTAGCTTCTTGAAACTTGACACAATGAAGTAGTTCCATGTTCTATCTCTATGGTTTGTTTCCGCTTGTTTAAGCCCTAAGCAGAGACTTGCGGGCAAACACCTTCATTGAAAAGGTCTTCCAAGCTTCCAAAAAACCATGAGTCTCCTGAATTCTCAGCATATATTTTTTCATCCAATCTTCACAATACTTTCAGGTAATCATCACTACAACAATCTCACTTGGCTGCCCAAGTTTTGTAATTCTAGGTTGAATCATTCGTTTGCACTAACAGTTTCGATTGTTAGGTTTCACTCTGTTTTCTCCTATATGGATAGATGTAGTTGGAACTGTAAATCAAACACGGTTTGTGCTAGCTTCTTGAAACTTCACAGAATGAAGTAGTTCTAAGTGCTATCTCTATGGTTTGTTTAATCTTGATGTAGCCCTAAGCAGAGATGGGCGAAAAACACCTTCATTGAAAGGGGTTTCCAATCTTCCAAAATCTACAAAAGTCCTGAAATCTCTGCATATATTTTTTCATCCAATCTTCATGATACTTTCAGGTAATGATCACTACAACAATCCCACTTGGCTGCCCAACTTTCGTTGTTCTAGGTTGAAGCATTCGTTTGCAGTAACAGTTTCAATTTTCACGTTTCACTCTGTTTTCTCATATACGGATAGGTGTAGTTAGAAATCTAAATCAAACACGGTTTGTGCTAGCTTCTTGAAACTTGACACAATGAAGTAGTTCCATGTTCTATCTCTATGGTTTGTTTCTGCTTGATTAAGCCCTAAGGAGAGACTTGCGGGCAAACACCTTCATTGAAAAGGTCTTCCAAGCTTCCAAAAATCCATGAGTCTCCTGAATTCTCAGCATATATTTTTTCATCCAATCTTCACAATACTTTCAGGTAATCATCACTACAACAATCTCACTTGGCTGCCCAAGTTTTGTAATTCTAGGTTGAATCATTCGTTTGCACTAACAGTTTCGATTGTTAGGTTTCACTCTGTTTTCTCCTATATGGATAGATGTAGTTGGAACTCTAAATCAAACACGGTTTGTGGTAGCTTCTTGAAACTTCACAGAATGAAGTAGTTCTAAGTTCTATCTCTATGGTTTGTTTCCTCTTGATGTAGCCCTAAGGAGAGTTGGGCGAAAAACACCTTCATTGAAAGGGGTTTCCAATCTTCCAAAAAACTACTAAAGTCCTGAAATATCAGCATATATTTTTTCATCCAATCTTCATGATACTTTCAGGTAGTGATCACTACAACAATCCCACTTGGCTGCCCAACTTTCGTTCTTCTAGGTTGAAGCATTCGTTTTCAGTAACAGTTTCAATTTTCACGTTTCACTCTGTTTTCTCATATACGGATAGGTGTAGTTAGAACTCTCAATAAAACACGGTTTGTGCTAGCTTCTTGAAACTTGACACAATGAAGTAGTTCCATGTTCTATCTCTATGGTTTGTTTCCGCTTGATTAAGCCCTAAGCAGAGACTTGCGGGCAAACACCTTCATTGAAAAGGTCTTCCAAGCTTCCAAAAAACCATGAGTCTCCTGAATTCTCAGCATATATTTTTTCATCCAATCTTCACAATACTTTCAGGTAATCATCACTACAACAATCTCACTTGGCTGCCCATGTTTTGTAATTCTAGGTTGAATCATTCATTTGCACTAACAGTTTCGATTGTTAGGTTTCACTCTGTTTTCTCCTATATGGATAGATGTAGTTGGAACTGTAAATCAAACACGGTTTGTGCTAGCTTCTTGAAACTTCACAGAATGAAGTCGTTCTAAGTGCTATCTCTATGGTTTGTTTAATCTTGATGTAGCCCTAAGCAGAGATGGGCGAAAAACACCTTCATTGAAAGGGGTTTCCAATCTTCCAAAATCTACAAAAGTCCTGAAATCTCTGCATATATTTTTTCATCCACTCTTCATGATACTTTCAGGTAATGATCACTACAACAATCCCACTTGGCTGCCCAACTTTCGTTGTTCTAGGTTGAAGCATTCGTTTGCAGTAACAGTTTCAATTTTCACGTTTCACTCTGTTTTCTCATATACGGATAGGTGTAGTTAGAAATCTAAATCAAACACGGTTTGTGCTAGCTTCTTGAAACTTGACACAATGAAGTAGTTCCATGTTCTATCTCTATGGTTTGTTTCTGCTTGATTAAGCCCTAAGGAGAGACTTGCGGGCAAACACCTTCATTGAAAAGGTCTTCCAAGCTTCCAAAAAACCATGAGTCTCCTGAATTCTCAGCATATATTTTTTCATCCAATCTTCACAATACTTTCAGGTAATCATCACTACAACAATCTCACTGGGCTGCCCAAGTTTTGTAATTCTAGGTTGAATCATTCGTTTGCACTAACAGTTTCGATTGTTAGGTTTCACTCTGTTTTCTCCTATATGGATAGATGTAGTTGGAACTCTAAATCAAACACGGTTTGTGGTAGCTTCTTGAAACTTCACAGAATGAAGTAGTTCTAAGTTCTATCTCTATGGTTTGTTTCCTCTTGATGTAGCCCTAAGGAGAGATGGGCGAAAAACACCTTCATTGAAAGGGGTTTCCAATCTTCCAAAAAACTACTAAAGTCCTGAAATATCAGCATATATTTTTTCATCCAATCTTCATGATACTTTCAGGTAGTGATCACTACAACAATCCCACTTGGCTGCCCAACTTTCGTTCTTCTAGGTTGAAGCATTCGTTTTCAGTAACAGTTTCAATTTTCACGTTTCACTCTGTTTTCTCATATACGGATAGGTGTAGTTAGAACTCTCAATAAAACACGGTTTGTGCTAGCTTCTTGAAACTTGACACAATGAAGTAGTTCCATGTTCTATCTCTATGGTTTGTTTCCGCTTGATTAAGCCCTAAGCAGAGACTTGCGGGCAAACACCTTCATTGAAAAGGTCTTCCAAGCTTCCAAAAAACCATGAGTCTCCCGAATTCTCAGCATATATTTTTTCATCCAATCTTCACAATACTTTCAGGTAATCATCACTACAACAATCTCACTTGGCTGCCCATGTTTTGTAATTCTAGGTTGAAGCATTCGTTTGCACTAACAGTTTCGATTGTTAGGTTTCACTCTGTTTTCTGCTATATGGATAGATGTAGTTGGAACCGTAAATCAAACACGGTTTGTGCTAGCTTCTTGAATCTTCACAGAATGAAGTAGTTCTAAGTGCTATCTCTATGGATTGTTTCCTCTTGATGTAGCCCTAAGCAGAGATGGGCGAAAAACACCTTCATTGAAAGGGGTTTCCAATCTTCCAAAAAACTACAAAAGTCCTGAAATATCGGCATACATTTTTTCATCCAATCTTCATGATACTTTGAGGTAATGGTCACTACAACAATCCCACTTGGCTGCCCAACTTTCGTTCTTCTAGGTTGAAGCATTCGTTTGCAGTAACAGTTTCAATTTTCACTTTTCACTCTGTTTTCTCATATACGGATAGGTGTAGTGAGAACTCTAAATCAAACACGGTTTGTGCTAGCTTCTCGAAACTTGACACAATGAAGTAGTTCCATGTTCTATCTCTATGTTTTGTTTCTGCTTGATGTAGCCCTAAGCAGAGCCTGTCGGGCACAAACTTTCATTGAAAAGGTCTTCCAAGCTTCCAAAAAACCATGAGTCTCCTGAATTCTCAGCAAATATTTTTTCATCCAATCTTCACAATACTTTCAGGTAATCATTACTACAACAATCTCACTTGGCTGCCCAAGTTTTGTAATTCTAGGTTGAATCATTCGTTTGCACTAACAGTTTCGATTGTTAGGTTTCACTCTGTTTTCTCCTATATGGATAGATGTAGTTGGAACTGTAAATCAAACACGGTTTGTGCTAGCTTCTTGAAACATCACAGAATGAAGTAGTTCTAAGTGCTATCTCTATGGTTTGTTTCCTCTTGATGTAGCCCTAAGCAGAGATGGGCGAAAAACACCTTCATTGAAAGGGGTTTCCAATCTTCCAAAATCTACAAAAGTCCTGAAATCTCTGCATATATTTTTTCATCCAATCTTCATGATACTTTCAGGTAATGATCACTACAACAATCAAACTTGGCTGCCCAACTTTCGTTCTTCTAGGTTGAAGCATTCGTTTGCAGTAACAGTTTCAATTTTCACGTTTCACTCTGTTTTCTCATATACGGATAGGTGTAATTAGAACTCTAAATCAAACACGGTTTGTGCTAGCTTCTTGAAACTTGACACAATGAAGTAGTTCCATGTTCTATCTCTATGGTTTGTTTCCGCTTGATTAAGCCCTAAGCAGAGACTTGCGGGCAAACACCTTCATTGAAAAGGTCTTCCAAGCTTCCAAAAAACCATGAGTCTCCTGAATTCTCAGCATATATTTTTTCATCCAATCTTCACAATACTTTCAGGTAATCATCACTACAACAATCTCACTTGGCTGCCCACGTTTCGTACTTCTAGGTTGAAGCATTCGTTTGCACTAACAGTTTCGATTGTTAGGTTTCACTCTGTTTTCTGCTATATGGATAGATCTAGTTGGAACCGTAAATCAAACACGGTTTGTGCTAGCTTCTTGAAACTTCACAGAATGAAGTAGTTCTAAGTGCTATCTCTATGGATTGTTTCCTCTTGATGTAGCCCTAAGCAGAGATGGGCGAAAAACACCTTCATTGAAAGGGGTTTCCAATCTTCCAAAAAACTACAAAAGTCCTGAAATATCAGCATACATTTTTTCATCCAATCTTCATGATACTTTCAGGTAATGGTCACTACAACAATCCCACTTGGCTGCCCAACTTTCGTTCTAGTAGGTTGAAGCATTCGTTTGCAGTAACAGTTTCAATTTTCACTTTTCACTCTGTTTTCTCATATACGGATAGGTGTAGTTAGAACTCTAAATCAAACACGGTTTGTGCTAGCTTCTCGAAACTTGACACAATGAAGTAGTTCCATGTTCTATCTCTATGGTTTGTTTCTGCTTGATGTAGCCCTAAGAGAGCCTGTCGGGCACAAACTTTCATTGAAAAGGTCTTCCAAGCTTCCAAAAAACCATGAGTCTCCTGAATTCTCAGCATATATTTTTTCATCCAATCTTCACAATACTTTCAGGTAATCATCACTACAACAATCTCACTTGGCTGCCCAAGTTTTGTAATTCTAGGTTGAATCATTCGTTTCCACTAACAGTTTCGATTGTTAGGTTTCACTCTGTTTTCTTCTATATGGATAGATGTAGTTGGAACTGTAAATCAAACACGGTTTGTGCTAGCTTCTTGAAACTTCACAGAATGAAGTAGTTCTAAGTGCTATCTCTATGGATTGTTTCCTCTTGATGTAGCCCTAAGCAGAGATGGGCGAAAAACACCTCATTGAAAGGGGTTTCCAATCTTCCAAAATCTACAAAAGTCCTGAAATCTCTGCATATATTTTTTCATCCAATCTTCATGATACTTTCAGGTCATGATCACTACAACAATCCCACTTGGCTGCCCAACTTTCGTTCTTCTAGGTTGAAGCATTCGTTTGCAGTAACAGTTTCAATTTTCACGTTTCACTCTCTTTTCTCATATACGGATAGGTGTAGTTAGAACTCTAAATCAAACACGGTTTGTGCTAGCTTCTTGAAACTTGACACAATGAAGTAGTTCCATGTTCTATCTCTATGGTTTGTTTCCGCTTGATTAAGCCCTAAGCAGAGACTTGCGGGCAAACACCTTCATTGAAAAGGTCTTCCAAGCTTCCAAAAAACCATGAGTCTCCTGAATTCTCAGCATATATTTTTTCATCCAATCTTCACAATACTTTCAGGTAATCATCACTACAACAATCTCACTTGGCTGCCCACGTTTCGTACTTCTAGGTTGAAGCATTCGTTTGCACTAACAGTTTCGATTGTTAGGTTTCACTCTGTTTTCTGCTTTATGGATAGATCTAGTTGGAACCGTAAATCAAACACGGTTTGTGCTAGCTTCTTGAACTTCACAGAATGAAGTAGTTCTAAGTGCTATCTCTATGGATTGTTTCCTCTTGATGTAGCCCTAAGCAGAGATGGGCGAAAAACACCTTCATTGAAAGGGGTTTCCAATCTTCCAAAAAACTACAAAAGTCCTGAAATATCAGCATACATTTTTTCATCCAATCTTCATGATACTTTCAGGTAATGGTCACTACAACAATCCCACTTGGCTGCCCAACTTTCGTTCTTGTAGGTTGAAGCATTCGTTAGCAGTAACAGTTTCAATTTTCACGTTTCACTCTGTTTTCTCATATACGGATAGGTGTAGTTAGAACTCTAAATCAAAAACGGTTTGTGCTAGCTTCTTCAAACTTGACACAATGAAGTAGTTCCATGTTCTATCTCTATGGTTTGTTTCCGCTTGATTAAGCCCTAAGCAGAGCCTGTTAAAAACAAACTTTCATTGAAAAG